>NW_028288756.1:913621-1065891 GCF_059628265.1 Tinamus guttatus | reverse complement strand
ACCAAGGAACCACCAGGCCTAAAAAAAAATAAAAGAATGCAACATTCAAAAAAAGATTTTTGATGTATTTTATTTTTTGAAAATTGGCTCAATTCCCTGAGCTGACTCATAACATAGCAGAGAAGTAGCAGACCTTGAACTAGTGCTGCCATCAAACTCCATTACAGCAAAACTCTGCCTTAGGTACAGCTGTCTTGTTCTCTCTTGCTCTCTTTTGGGCATGCTGACCCTCATTTGGGGCTAGCACAGTACAGATGCCTTGCTGGAAAACTTGTGGTCTGGGATGCACTGAGAAACTGGCCACATTCACTCGGGTGAGCTGCACTCCAATATGTGTGAATCTCTGCCTTAGCAAGAGCACCCCTCCACACGGCAGCAAATTAAAACACCAAGGCTCTGTGCAGGCACAAATGCTTGGCCATGTGGATGTAAAGTAAGAGAGGAAGGAAACAAAACTGGCAGAGAAAAACAAAAAAAGGAAATAGGAGCAAGTGCATGTTTGCAGATTCACTGCTCCATTCAATGAGGTTAAGGGATTTTGTTATTTTATATGTGTTTGTTTCTTCTAGAAACATAGTGAACCTTTTGGCAAACATTTCTTGCTAACGAATTAGGAATACTCACAAACATATATTTCTTTTTTCCTTTTTTTTTACCCAAATTAAAGTACAAATGCAAAATACAAAGTTTGCATAGAATATATTCACCTAGCTAGTGAACCATAACCATAACCATAGCTGTAAACACAAAAAATAATAATCATCATCAGAATACAGTTTTTTATGTTGTTTTCCTGCTCTCCAAACATTTTGAATTAGGTTGCTGAGACCTCATCTTCCTCTGCTGTGCTGCATCTTGTCACATGAGGGATCATAAACAAGGTAATGTTACTGAAAATGCCATCAATGTGATAAAGTACACTGAAACAAACATTTCAAATTACATATCTGCAGATAAGTGTAGGTCCCTTTACACACAGGTCTAATACTTATTGGCTCACTGGCTTCTGGGAAGCTGATAGTTTGGATTTCCCTCAGATATTTTTTTGTTTTCTTTAGATAGTTTGCTTCTAAATCACTCCTCACACATCCGTGGTTTAAAGAGTCTACAGAGATGTTATTAAGTATTTCTATTCCATGTAGTGTCTGTGGGGTTTTGTTACCTCTTATTCAGAGCTGGTTGATTGCTGGCAGGGAAAAGTCAAAAGTCTTGGTTGTTGATGAACAGGCTTTCCCAGCAGTTTATATACAGAGATGTTAGAAATCACACTGGAACTTCTCATATCTGTTACAGAGAAGATTGTTCTCACAAAAATAAAATAAACTCTCTACCATGAATATGGCTGGAATTTGATCATATTATAGTTGCACAGAGGAGTATTAATCACTTGTAATTACCTCAGGCAGGTAGCTAAATTTGTGCTAAAATTTTTAAAATTATAATAAAGTAATAATACATGAAATACTCTGCCTTTCTTGGGAGGGCATGGGACTATGTACCTATTTTATTTGAAGGGCATTTAGGCTGATCTTGAATAATGCAAGGGAAAAAATGTAACTTTGCAGACTGCTGCAGTTTTTTTTGTCTAAAAAGTCTTTCCTTATTTAAAAATTACCTTTGATGTTAAACTTAGAAATACTTAAAGAGAGAGTTGGTTGTAGCCAGTTTGATGAAATATTTATTGCATGTGATTAAAACTGGAATTTATGGAATTATATTAATTACAAAAGATATCTGCCATTTGGCAAAAGGTTGGCCAGCCTGGTTAGGAGGGCCTTGAACTAAGCAAGAAGGGGGAAAGGGGATGTTACATGGACAGGGCAATCAGTGGCATGCATCCAAAGCCAGAAGGCGTCCAACGGGAGCATGGTAGCAGGGAAGTGAGTATAGGAGATGATTACAGAGGGTCCTCTTTCACCCCTCTCGGAAAACCTGCAGGTTCAATTACCTGCAGTGTGTTGATGATAACTTTTAAACACAGATTGTGGAGGAGCTAACGAGGAGGGATGGGCTACTGGACCTCATACTAACAAACAGAGAGGGGCTTGTTGGAGAAGTAAAGGTAGGGGGTAGCTTCGGCTGCAGTGACCATGAGCTGGTTGAGTTCAGGATCCAACAAGGAGGAAGCAGGGCTGTAAGTAGCCTTGCAGCCATGGACTTCCGGAGGGCCAACTTTGGCCTCTTCAGAGACCTCCTCAGAAGAATCCGATGGGCTAGGGCTCTAGAAGGAAAGGGGAGGCCCAAGACAGCTGATTAGTATTCAAGCATGCTCAGGATCAGTGCATCCCTTTGAGTAAGAAGTCAGGCAGGGCGGTCAGGAAGCCTGTGTGGGTAAGCAAGGAGCTGCTGGCAAAACTCAAACAGAAAAAGGCAGTATACAGAATGTGGAAAAAAGGACAGCCTCCTTGGGAGGAATATAGGAATGTTGTCAGGGAATGCAGAGATGTGACAACGAAAACTAAGGCACAATTAGAATTAAATCTGGGAAGGGATGTTATATCTGGCAAAGGATGGTTTGGGTACCCTGGTCACAAAAGACACAGAAAAAGCAGAGCTACTGAATGTATTCTTTGCTTCAGTGTTTACCAAGGGCAGTCCTCTGGAATCCCAGACCCTAGAAACCAGAGAAGGTGCCTGGAGAGAGGAAGACTTGCCTTGGGTAGAGGAAGACTGAGTCAGAGAGCACTTAGGGAAACCTAACATTCACAAATCCATGGGCCCTGATGGGATGCACCTGTGAGTGCTGTGGGAGCTGGCAGATGTTATTGCTAAGCCACTCCCCATCATCTCCAAAAGGTCCTGGAGAACAGGAGAGGTGCCAGAGGACTAGAAGAAAGCCAGTGTGACACCGGTCTTCAAAAATGGCAAGAAGGAAGACCCAGGCAAGTACAGGTCAATTGACCTCACCTCCATCCCCAGAAAAGTTATGGAGCAGCTCATCCTGGCTGTTGTCTCCAAACATGTGGAGGACAAGAAGGTGCTCAGGAGCAGTCAGCATGGATTCACCAAGGGGAAATCTTGCTTGACTAACCTGATAGCCTTCTATGATGGAATGACTGGCTGGGTACATGAAGGGAAACTGGTGAATGTCATTTATCTGGACTTCAGCAAGGCTTTTGACTCTGGGTCCCACAGCATCCTCCTGGGGAAGCTCCGGAAGTGTGGGTTAGATGAGTGGACAGTGAGGTGGATTAAGAACTGGCTGGACAGCAGAGTTCAGAGGGTGGTGATCAGTGGTGCACAGTCTAGTTGGAGGCCTGTAGCTAGCGGTGTCCCCCAGAGGTCAGTCCTCGGTCCAGTCTTGTTCAGTTCATTCATCAATGACCTGAATGAAGGCACAGAGTGCTCCCTCAGCAAGTTTGCTGATGATACCAAACTGGGAGGAGTAGCTGATACCCTAGAGGGCTGCACAGCCATCCAGAAGGACCTGAACAGGCTGGACAACTGGGCAGTGAGAAACCTTTTGAAATTCAACAAAGACAAGTACCAGGTCCTGCACCTGGGGAGGAATAACCTGAAACAACAGTATAGGCTGGGGACTGACCTTCTGGAGAGCAACAGAGAAGGACCTGGGCGTCATGGCGGATGACAAATTGGCCATGAGGCAGCAGTGTGCCCTCGTGGCTAAGAAGGCCAATGGGATCCTGGAAGTGAGGTGCTCCTGCCCTTCTATTCAGTACTGGTGAGGCCACATCTGGAATACTGTGTCCAGTTCTGGGCCCCCCGGTACAAGAGGGATGTGGAGCTGCTGGAGTGAGTCCAGCGCAGGGCTACAAGGATGATCTGGAACATCTGCCCTATGAGGAGAGACTGTGAGAGTTTGGCCTGTTCAGCCTGAAGAAGAAAGGGCTGAGAGGGGACCTGATCAATGTCTGTAAGTACCTCAAGGGAGGATGGGGCCAATCTCTTTTCAGTGATGGCCACCGACAGAACTAGAGGTAATGGCCCCCAAACTGAAACACCAAAAGTTCCACAGGAAATTAAGGAAAAAATTCTTGACAGGGTGAGAGAGTATGGGAACAGGCTGCCCTGAGAGGCTGTGGACTCTCCTTCTCTGCAGATCTTCAAAACCCACTTGGACGCAGTCCTGTGCCACGTGCTCTAGGTGACCCTGCGTGTGCAGAAGGCTTGGACTAGATGATCTCTAGAGATCCCTTCCAACCTTAAGGATTCGATGATACTATGATTATATGGTTAATGAGCTAGCAGTGTTTTCTTGTTGGTGTTTGTTTCCTGATGGAAATGTAATGCTTTTAGTGTGAGCCTTCTCTTATTACATATATTTTCCTTTTTGATAAAAAGCAGATATGAGAAAGCAAAAGAAGGACTGACAGGGACAAAAGCAGCTGCATGACAGTTGACAAAACTGATACACTTTTATTCATCTTTTAAAGCAATAGAGTGGACTTGGGAGTCATGCTAATCTTAAAAGTGCATAGCATGAAAAAAGCCAAAGGCACTTTCGCCACTGTTAAATGTTAAAGCAAAAAAAAGGTTAAAGCAAAAACTGCAGTAATCTTTGGATATGTTCTTACTACTGCAGAATGATGAGGTGTTCAAAGGATACATGGCACTTGTGTCCACTAAGTGTTGTCAATTGTCAGTGTTCAAAGACTCCATATATGAAGTGCATTTGTTACACTCTCTTTTGAAGTGTCTTTCCAGAGCTAATAGAATTGTTCAGTGATATTTTGCCCATGTGTGAGAAAAGTGTCACCAGAAGCACTTCAGTGTAATTTGTATAATATATTCTACTTAAAAGATTAGTTTTAGCAGCTGAAACAAAAATAATCCACTAACAGCATGAAGCTCTGTCTGAAAGTAATATAAAAATTAATAAGAGCAAAACAGTGCATCTTGTCCAGTAAAATGCAAAGCCAAAGAAATGTAAAGCTGGTTGCTTTCAAATCAAATAGCCACCCTAGTACTGAGTAGTCAAGCCAGCTATATAATTATGTGTCTTCCAAATGAACTTGAAAAATTTTGGCTTAAATGTGAATCTCAAACATGAGTTTGAGAACAGTCTGAAAACTAAACAACAAATAATATTAATACTAAAAATATAATAAGACTAAGTAATCTTTCTTTTATTTCTTTAACTACTTTTTTCAGGCTTTCATTCCTGAAGCATAAGGTCCTGCTCCTTTTAAAACTTACGTGTATGCCTAACTTACTTAGTTAACCAAAAAACCTGTGTGGATAAACATATGCATATTTGATGACAAAGAAATTAGTATTAGCTCACAACTTTCATTGCATGAGGAATGTGGGTCATGGAAACACTGCTTTTTCTAGCACAGTATGGTCAATCTGTGACTGACCTTAAACAACTGCAATGAGAGAGCCTACATTTCCTTGCTTCCTTTGAAATTACTTTTGCTTACTTGGAAAATGTTGCTATTATGGCTTAGAAGAAGATTTTAGAAGTTCTCTTTAAAAAATAAAAATGGTATCATGATCTTATGAAGTATTCTTCAAACTGAATGATTCTAAAATGTATTATATATTCTATACAATTTTAGATAATGACCCTTACAGAACACTTCATGGGAAAATTAAGGCTCTTATCTGTATTTCCTTGAACAAAAAGGAGGAGCTGCTGTTGACTTTTTAAAATACTTTCTTTGTGTAGGTGAAGGAGGATAGCAGTTTCATTTTACCTCTTCCATGGACATGTGGAGGATATTGAGGCCAAGACATCTCTGATTTCTCTGTTTCTGATTCCTCTGATCTGTTTTTCCTTTGGTCATCACTACTAGATAGATACTGTCACCTACTCACACCAACATGTAAAGTGACAATCATCTAGTTTATGGAAATATAGAACACCACCTCAGATTGAACACCACCATTTATTTGCAGGAAGTAGCAAAGACTTTACAACACAGATCCAGAGGAGCATAGTATTATCATACTATAGTAGTACATTATAGCTATACAACGTTACATAGCAATATACTATGGTTTTGGAGGGCAATTGGGGTGGCAATTTAGACAGTAGCATTTAAAATAATCTAAATAAACAAGGAGAGTCTGGACACAAAGTGATGTGTATATCAGTCCTCCAAAGTTTGCAGGAGTGTATTGGAGATGGAAATTTCTGTGATCTGTAGAATCATAAAAATCTCCCGTGAGCAGCAGAGGCCAGACCTTGAGAAAGAAGATGTTTGCCTGCCTAGGCTGAGCGATAAGGAGCAGGGATGCAGCTGCTCAGCCCGGTTCACAGGCAGCCCCCGCCCTGGAAACCTGTTGAAGCCGGCCGCTCGGCCGGGCTTGTAGCCAACTTAACCACAGACGTCCTCCAAACTAGCTTTGGAGGCCAAACACCCGGAAATGAGGAAGAAGAGGAGGAAGGCAGGACCCTCGAATTGAGGGTTGGGATCCCTGACTGGCATGCGCTTTTTCTTCTGTGAAAAGGAAACTTTATGTGTAAGGAAAAAGTAAATAAAGAGAAAAAAAGAAAATAAATTATATTTTGGAACAGTTAAGGGCTCCTAGCTAGAGGAAGATTATTTAAGCATTTTGAAGGATGCCTAATGACTTTTTGAACATTATACTGGCCTGACCTCAGATAGATACACATGGTGTGTGTATTACAGCACATAGGATTTTGAAGTCACAGTTAAACACTTCGTAACACCTTAAGGCCTCAAAGAGTTAGCAACTCTCTGCCTCTTAAATCGCATAGCTAAAGGAACCTTGTAGAGGCCTGTTAAGTGTGGTTTAGGCGATTGCAATATTAGGTAGTGCGTTCTGTATACCCAGTAATGTAGCAAGAGCATGAGAAATACTAGTGACTTACTTAGTATTGGAGTGATGCCTGGAAGATGAGAAGATTTAGAAATCTCCAAAACCTGTAGGAAATGGAAGTATCTCCCTCTAAGGTCTTAAGACCTAAGACCAGCAGCTCCGCAAGGTCAGGTGGAGCCAGATTCCTACGGTGCCAATACTTGCTCAGGAGGCTACCTGGGCTTTCAGACCCAGCTGCAAGGGAGCCAGCAGAACAGAGGACTCATCAAACGTGGCCCTTGCGAGCAGGCAGCAGTTGGACTGTGAGGGTGGTCCTGTGCACACACAGCAAGAGGTGGGTTATGGATACCCAGACTGGGGGACAGCTTATTGATGTCAATAGGTTAGGCACTACAGTATTAATAACATCTGTTTGGAGTATTGGGGGTGGGTTATATTTGTACTCTGAAGTGATGCCAGGTGTCTGAAGTGCTATACACAGCCTCAGGGGGCACTGAATATTATATTAGTAGGACCATTAGAGTAATTAGTCTAAACATCACAGAAACAGAATTATTTTATCAAGTGATTCCTGCTTTGATCCTATTAAGTCTGGCTTAGAGTTAACTTGGTGGGTGGAAGAAATCATTCCTGACTGATATCAAAGAAGTCATTGTGTAAATTGCAGCATTTGCTTAACTTCTCTGCTAACAATTTTCTTTTTGGAGGTTAGGCTAAAAAGTAGTTGGGTTTAGACTTAAGACAAGGTCTATGAGCTACAACACTACTGCAAGAAATCAACAATGATTTAATTTTTTAATTCTTTTGTCTCAATCCTTTGTGTATTTTATTTACTTGAAACTGCTTTTACCTGTGATTATATATACATTCAAAACTAGAGTCTTACGTTTATATTTCTATGTAAAAATTCCTTTATGGAATCATTAATTTTGACCAGTTATGACCACCAGTTATGACCACAATAGATTTCCACCAAATTTGTCCCTTTTTTTTCACTGCAATATCTAGTAACATGACACTTACTTAAAGCTTTGTGATATTCAGGAAAGCATAATATAAGCTGAGATAATAGGGTGGCTTTTTTGCTTATTGAAGTGATAAACTGTGAAGAAATAGGAACAGACAGCGTTGAGCAAACAAACTTATTTTGATCAGAATTACTTTGGGGAAGAATGCTAGAAGAAACTTTAGCAGTGTGAGGAGAGTCCTCTGTAAGCCTCAAGGACAGATGATAAATAGACACTTCTGGATTTTAGAATAAATTCTGTATTTCTGTATTATTTTTAGGCTATGAATAAAATATCATTTCCTACAGATTCAAGCTTATTCTGCTAATATTACATATGTATATGTAGCTATTGTGAAATTAGCTAGACTGAGATAATAGCATCTCAGTTATGGAAAATGCTTGAATTTTTCCAAATCAGAACTGTTAAAACTCAGAGGAATTTGTAGTTCAAGGAAGAGGAGAAACATTTTTTAGGAAATTGGGATAATTCATTATATTAATACGATTTAAATCTGTATGGAATAGATGAGGGCTTGAGGAAAAATGATATCATATCAGTATTCAGAAATTATCCTGGGTGAATGAAAGGGGAAGAAATGACTGAGGCAGCTACTGGACTGTCAGAATGACCTTGACTATGCAATTAGAATAAGTCTTAAAGGAAATAATTATTATAGAAATTAAGTCAAATGAAAAAGGCTTGACGTGTGTGTGATATGCTTTAACAAAATAGTATTAGATTGACCTTACAGCTTTCTTAGAGAACATGGACTTCTGTTTCACTGTCATCTTATCTATTAGAGCTTCCATAAAGTAATCAACATGGTGATGAATAAGAAGTTATTTTTAAGCAAGAAGAGTATGATAAGTTATGAAAGAAGACAGACAAAAAGGAAGATGGCAACAGGTGTTACTTAGAGTAAACCTCATCTCAGAGGAATGATGTTAATGGAGCAATCTTGAAAATATAAGTAATGGAGATGAAATTTACTTGTACAAATGCAAAGCTATGTATGTAGCAACTAATTAAAATTGTTTCTTTAAAAGACAAATATCCTCTGTTAATATGAAGAGCAGGAACTGTAAACATTAATTGATCACAGGATGGTCATATGAAAACAGAAGGTCTAGATGTTACCCTTAGAACAAGAAATAATTCTATTTTACAAGCTGCATTCACCTATAACGTGCGTGATTCTGGTCACATGCATATTCCTACAGGTTACACTTTAGGCATCCCATTTAGTGGGACAAACTGGTTTGCATAGACTAATCCTAATGCCCTTAAAATAAAAAAGACACTGCATCCAGCAGGCTTTTAAGGAGCAGGTTTTGGTCTACCATCATCCAAATTGAATGGTTCTGCCTGTCCCTAACCGAAATGGCTCATTTTGCTACTTAATGCTTTTCACTTCACCTTATTTACCAACATACAGTGTTGAGCAAGGGATCAAATGGGTAGAAAGTGGCTATGAATGAAATAAAGATGAGAAATAAAAGATAATTTCTCATGAAAAGACCTGTGATAGTTTTCAGCAAAATAGGAATAGCAGGATGAAGAGACCTAAGTACTTTTAAAATTGTGCTTGATAAGCTCATGAAAGGGATTATATGACATGGTTGTCTCTGATGGCAGGTGTTGCATTAGATGATCCAGGCAGTTCATCGCAGGAACAAAGAAAACAGGATTAGAAAGAAATTATTGAAATAATCTTATCTGCACTTCTCAGATATGTGTCCTATGGTTAGGAGGTGTAGAGCAATGAAGCAGGATGCTCAGTGCAGCGACAAGGAAAAAAAAATGTGTAGTCAGTTTCATTCCCTTTGTTATTATGCATAGCTCCACCGATTTAGTTTGGCTGTTTGGATTTTGTCTGCCTTAAAGTACAAGGTTGACAAGACACAGTTATTTGGAGAGTATTTAAGAAAAATACTTTTAGATTAGCAAATGCAAAGAACTGAGGGGTCCATGTAACTGGAGCAGAAATTGTGAGGTGCTGATGATGTTTGCCTACCGATAGAAAAAATGCACAAAGTGTGCAAGAAATTAAAATCTAAGAGAGTGTGACCCTTCAGAGGTTTTATGTGCCCTTAGGTTCCAAAATTAATTTCCTGTGGCTTGAAGGAAGAATAATCTTTGTTGTTCCACACTGTCAAAATTTTGTTTGATTACTGCTCCTGTTGGTGTATCCCCTTTGCTCTAGTATTTAAAAGATACTGCTGGGCTGCAATACCAATCAGCAGTATTCTTTGAAAATGTCAATAGCTGGAATACTAGCACTTCAAATATATATCCCCTATAAATGGGAAGCACTTGACATTCTATATCACATAGCAATCCTTAGGTAGTGATGCAATAGAAGAAAGGTAAAAGAGAACAAATATAAACTTGGGAATTCAGGAGCTGCAGGGGCAGTTCTGGAGCTAGTGTTACCAAAATTAGAAGAGAAACAATGTCAGGACAAAGCTCTGAACTCAATGCACTCCAGAGGAGTTTTGTTGTTGTATGAAAGGCTGGGAAAGAGATCTGGGCCTGTTCAGCCTGAAGAAGAGAAGGCTGAGAGGGGATCTGATCAGCGTATACAAGTATCTCAAGGGAGGGAGTGAGGAGGATGAGGCCAGCCTCTTTTCAGTGATGGCCACTGATAGAACTAGAGGTAGTGGCCACAAACCAAAGCACCAAAAGTTCCACAGGAAATTAAGGAGAAAATTCTTGACAGTGAGGGTGACAGAGCCCTGGAACAGGCTGCCCAGAGAGGTTGTGGAGTCTCCCTCTCTGGAGATCTTCAAATCCCGCTTGGATGCAGTCCTGTGCCACGTGCTCTAGGTGACCCTGCGTGTGCAGGGGGGTTGGACTAGATGATCTCTAGAGGTCCCTTCCAACCTTAAGCATTTTATGATTCTATGATTCTAACAAATCTTGGTATCTTTCAGTACATAAAATATATTAAATATGTTAGGATTATATATTTAACATGTACTAATATGGCTTAAAAAAAATCAACCAAATAACAATAACCATCAACAACAAAAATGCTATCCTGGAGCATGTACTTCAGAAATATGAAATTCCTTGCAGCAACATGTGTTTGTAATACGAAACAATAAATGCACCTTTTAGTAGTTGCTTCAATGAAACTGAACATTATCACTATACTGTGAGCTGTTGATTCAGAAAATTAATGATGATAATAATTAAAGCCTTGTTCTCTTGACTTAGAGTCATCTAGATATTGGCCATGGCAACACAGTTCCGAGATAAGTAGTGATACTATAAATGACATAATAAAACAGTTTCTTGTGTCAAACCAAGGCTATTTCTTGAAACAGCAATAAAGAATATACAGAACACTCCCTTGGCTGTTCTTCCGGGCAATTAGCTTCTTTTTTGGTAGTAAATATAATCCACAGTTTAATTGTGTTTCAAAATTGGTCAGTGAGACAACAATATTATAGATAACCACAACAATATAATAGGAAGAAAACAACAGTTGTCTTCACAATTCTTTTAACAAAACCTTTCTTCATTAGTGGTATCATACAAGGAACATTACAAATACAACACACCTGCTTTTACCACCAGCACTGAATAAGTTACAGTATGCCTGCGTTACAGTCAAAGGTATAATTTAAATGGAAATAGCAAAGGTGTTATCTACCTTGATGTTATCTAGTTTATGTACTGATTAGTCTACTTGTTTCAGTACGTTGGTAGTGCTGGATGCAGTTCTGTCTGGCTTGTACACCTAGTTCGTCAAGTAATAGCTCAGGCAGGCTCTGCTTTCAGGTATTGCTATGTTGCTCTCAAGCACTGTGCCATCTGTGCTTAGCTGATGACAAAGTGACTGTGCCTTCTGTCATGCAGGCTCGGATCCCATGGAAAAAAGGAGGAAGCAATGCTTATTGACTTCTTGCTCCTGCCCCACACTCCATTCTCTCTGTGTATTTTGGCTACTCTTGATATTGCTGAAGTTCATCTATGCAATCATTTTTTTTCTTATTTGCCTTGATAGTTTGGGGCTGTTCTGAGCTATGCACTAAATTGTTCTCATTGGAATACAAGCTACCTATGGACATGTATATATATATATGTATGTTTTTCTCTAGTGTAGACAAGCTACAGAAGAGATGCAGTCAAGTTTTTAATAAATAAACACACACAACTGTTAGATTAGCTCAGGACAGTGGTCTACAGTCTAACTATTAAATATCATTGGTCATAATTTAAGCAATGGAATTGCTTATAACTTTCCTTTCAACTCTCCAGTAGCTTTTATAATTAGTTTTGCTTTCCCTATTTTACATATTTCCACCTACCATCTGACATCCTCAGCAAGATACTGCATTTTGACGAGCCATCCTAGAAGATCTATTTGTTATCCATGTTGTCATTCTTGCTCACATGTATAATCAGCTAATTAAAAAGACTAGTAGAGGTGTTTAGATGCCTACAGTCACTCATTTGGCTGTGGCTCCTGTTCTTAAATGTTAGCCTTTAATCCATAAGAACAAAGAGTTAATGTACAATGTCTCTGAATGTTTGTTTAAGTTTCTCTAAAATTAATTCATGATATTTTGGAGATAGTTTGTTTAAAAATGTAGACTGACAAAAGGGCATAAGGATCAGCAAATATGGGAGGAGGCTCAGGGAGTCTAAAAAACTAAAAATGTTAATGGAATGGGACTCAGTAGGTCATGAGAGTAGATGAAGAATAATTATCTATGAAATGCTGCAGGGAATATAGTTGGCTCATGGGGGTAGAATTTCATATCAATGAGACAAAATGTTGAGGCCTAATTCTTATACTAGTGAAGATATGTGCCAGTTTTCTCAAAACATGCTTCTGACTTATTGTTGATCATTTCCAAGCACAAAAGATTCTTCTAAATTTTACTGTGACTTTGAGGAAGAGAAGCCTATCAATTCAGAAACTGAGCACCTTTTTAGTAAATCATGCCTGACAGTCAAGCTTGTTAAGATGCTATGTTTTGAAATATTAGTTTACAGTTAGTGACTTGAGCAACTGAAATATTAATATTTTAGGGGTCCTAAATTTACTAGAAATCAGAAGACAGTACATGGGTGTTCATGCTTTTGTTTTAATGGTGTGATCCTCTCCTTTGAGTTCCTCTAATGCAACTGTACATAACTGTGTTTGCAGATCCTCAGGAGTATTGCATCTGTCTGACATGGTGTGTTGAGTTTCAAACTACCTGTAACCTTAGCTTTGCTGGAGGCCTGAAGCCAGTGTCTTTAATTATCAAGACAGGCTGCCTGAGTACTTCTTCCCTATAGCTCTTGACTAAGATTGTTGCCATTTCCAGCAGCCTTTGAGGAAAACATGTCTTGCTGAATTTCCTGCGTAGCATAGCACATATCCCGCAGGTTGCAGGGCCTGGAACTGGCTGCTGGCAGTCCCAGGAGTGGGGTCTCACTTGATGAGTTTTTGAACTAGTTAGTGGCTAGTGAGTAACACAAACAGTCAGCAACTCAAAATCAGATTAAGGTAACTTCTGCCATCAATAGTGATGGCATGTTGTGGTCTATAGATGAGAAGGGCAAGAAGGCATTTGTGTGATAAGTGTTCTGTGTGTGGTTTGATTCTGGAAGAAAAAAAAGGGGCTCGAGAAGGATCTGTAGAGATCAGAGGCATTCATGTTGGTGTCTGTAATCTAATCAGATGCTGATTCCGGTTATCAAACATATTCTAATGCATTTGTCAGAAGTTCTGCTGATTAAAAAGTCATGAGCACGTAGGAGCTGAAATTCCTATATAGATTTTTGAGTCTTATTAAAGATGAAGTATTTCTCTCTGCTTTTAAAACTGTATAAATACATTTCTAAAATTTGTTGATATTTTAGTATTTCTCTGAACTTTGTGGAAATAATTACCCTAGGTGAACAAAACCCAAATAACTCCTGTCCCAGTACCCTCCCTAGCTACCTTTGCCATTTTTCACCATTTCTTGCACCAAAGAATCTCATTAGCTAAGTCAACATAAATCAGCCTGTCTTCTTTTTCACTTATCTAAAAACATTATCTGCTCACTTGGCTAGCACTAAAAAACTCCCACGGCTATGTTTAAAAAGAGCAGGAGTTATTTTAGCAAACCTTGTTGCTTTATGTAAGGTAGAGGCTAACGGAAAACAACAAAATTTAATTACCTATTAAGCTACTGTATACATAATCTAGATAAATTTCTGTCCTGTTTTCCCCTGGCAATTCTCTTTCCTCTCTTTTCTTTCCTCCCAAATCAACACTGTCTTAATTGGGGTGCAACAGGTATAGCCAAAGGACTCCAAATATATTTATGTCATGGAACAAGGTATAATTTCTCTGCCCAAAAGAGGCAGCGATATTAGGCAGTGTGCATGTTTCTTTGGGCTGAGTGCCACATTGAAACCTGTCCTTCTTCAGTTGGATATGCGGTGTCTCGTTCACTTTAATGAACCACCTGTGTGACTGGAGGCTTCCAATGGACACTGAAAATGGACAACTGGGCTTGCCTTGGCTAAAGAAGACATAAATCCAAAGCCTGTGATATTTTACCTCTCTATGAGGCATACGCAAGGATGTCAGACATCTTTTAAATGGTACTTTAAGGAGACCAGAACTTAGGTTTGTGTATTTGTGTCATCCTAGCTGCACTAAAGGTGAATCTGTAAGCTAAGCCAGGCAGAACTTAATTGCCCTTAGCTTTTGTACTGCTTTTCTTGAGAGGCAAGTTCTGTGATCCAGTAACTAATTTGCTACAGAGCTGAAAGGAACTTTACTGTGCAGGTACTTAAGCACTCTATAAGGACAGGGTAATAAACCTTGCTGCTGGAATTAATTGAAGGTGGGCATCTGGTTATGCACACATCTCCAAAGAAGGTGTCTGATCTTATCAGTCAGGAATTACTCAGCTCATCTCAGAGCGGAATAACAATTTCCTCTTGGCTGGTGAATAAATACCCTATAAAATGACTAATGGTCTATTTAATTGTCCTATCTAAAAGAGCATGGTTGTGACTAATGTGCAAAATAAACCAGCTTTGGAAGCCACATACAGAACTTACTATCCTTAAAGTAATGAAGCATGATGATGAGACCTATTTTTGATTCTAACTACTCTGTCATTCATGTCAAAGTTTTCTTCTCAAGAATTTAAATACTCTTGCAAGAATGTTCAGAACATGAATGAGCCTTGACTCTTTCAGTACAAATCACTGATTTTACCTTGAATCATTAACTCTTGTTCAACTCTTAAATACTATCATTTTCTAATACGTTAGCAGTAAGAGAAATATAGCTGCAGAATGACAAATTTAATTCCAAAGCAAGAATGCCTAAGGTAAATAATAATTCTTTGTGTTTTGGTGGTGCATAAATTTACATAGCTCAAATGTTTTAGTTTCCTTTGCTTGTATGTGTATCTGTTAAAATTGGTTTCTGCTAAAGGGAGAAATATGTGGCTTAGCTGTCACTTAAAATCCAGCCTAATGATTGGAGACAGTAGGTACATTCCTGTTAGTACAGACTTGGGCTATAAGGCAAACAGGACTAAAAGCTTTTGCAGCCTGATGACTATCTGGCCTCATATGGGTATATGTGTTAAGAAGCATTTTCAGAGACTACATTGCTGGAATTAACACTAATTGATTCATTTGAAGCCTTATTAGTAAGGCTAAGTTCCTTTAGACCCTAATTTGGTAAAACTTTTAAGGATGCCCTCAAGACCCATGGAAGAAAATTTGTAGTTTGGTAAGATGTAGACAGTTTATCTGCTCCCTGTTTTTCTCTGTATCTGCCAAATTCAGCTATGAGAAGTAGTGCTGAAATGGCCAATACATGTGTTCTGTGGGCAAGCATTCAGGTGCAGGGTTTTACAGCTCTTAGAGAGTCTAAATTCACATAAAACCTTTACAGGGAGAGGCAAAACAAACAGTCTCAAGAAATACAGGCAGTAAATAAAGCCTGTTACCTGTAAAAAGTATGCAATATTATGCATTTTTTTCTTAAATCTTAATTTCTCAGAATTACCCTTTTTAAAATATGGACACCAATAAAATAGTAAAATAATGTGCTTGCAGTACACTTAAGTTATTGGAAAAGATTAGAAAAAATGGAAGAAAAAGAAAATAAGAACAATTTTGATTAGCAGTGTTTTCTTTAATAATCCACAAATAGAGGAATTGACAGAGCCTGTTTTCCTGCATAATCTCTTGTATTAGATGAGGTATTCGGAATATGCTTTCCAACATGCTTTTTAGTCATGAAAGCAAGACCTGAAGTGATTTGGACACTATGCTGCTTACCACCCCTAAGGAACATGGTTAAAGTTCACAGCTGTGGCAGCTGACGGGGTCATCTCTGTTGTGTGCAGTAATAGCAGATTGATAGCTCTGGTGACATTAACCTGTCACTTTTCGTAGCTGTGAAGCTGACTGGAAACCACTTTAAAAAAAAGTATTATTTTAAACAAAATTCAAACATTTGCTGGTTCCTCTTGCTTTGCAGTGCCATCAATGTCACTGTTAACTGCAGAGTATCAATCATTCCCTGCACAAAGTGCCATATGCTATAGTAGTTCAGAATATTTTGCTCATCGTTTGTGGTGTCTGAAGAAAAGACTGAATTACAGAGAATAAATCATGACTTTCATGGAAGGGCTTCAGTAATCCACTTCAGTCAAGGTAATGATATATCATTTCTTGCTTTCTAGTTTGGATTCCTTTTATTTTTGACATCGGTTGCAGCAATTTGATTTTTTTCTCCATTTATCTCTGCCTCTCCTATGATATACAGAGGCTTTTGTTCAAATAGGTGGTATGCACTTTTCAATCTCTCCCCTCACCTCCACCTACCACCCACCATCTTCTCCATTAGACTTACAGGTTAAACCTTTAAACCTTTATGTGTCGTTTTCCCAGCACTGTGTCAATGTGCAAAGAATATGAGTGTCCCAGCAACAGTGGGTGCTACCATCACACCGACCTTGATGCTCTTCCTTGACACTGCCAGCAAAGCAAAAACTTCAGCGGTGGAGATTATAATTCTGGTCCTGACAGATTGGTTGACTTTGCAGCAGAGAAAGAGGTTGCTCTTTGGAGAGTTTATATCAAGGGGACGAGAACAAGGGGAGATGCCAAGTCCCATAACAGGGATGGAAAGGAGATGGGGAAGGATGTAAAGAGACCATGTTCCAGTAAGGTACAGTGCATTGCTGGATTTAGTGGTCACTAGAAAGGCTTTACAGGAGGGATATCAAATATCCACTCTATTCCTTTTGCCAGCTCTATGTCTTCAAGCCTTTCAAATGCATTACAGCTGTGCAGAAAGCCAGACAAATGTATTCATCTCCATTGATCAAACTGACTTTGAGTGTCCTTCAGGTGCTTCAGACAGTGATCTGAAAAAAGTGCAACTTCCTGGCTCGTGTGTGTGCGTCTGTGTGTGTCTGTGTGTTTTGTTTTGTTTTGTTTTGTTATGGCTTCTAGTGAACATCAATATTATGAATTTCATTTTAATTCTTCTGTAAGGGATCTTATTTATAGAGCAATTTCCAGTGCAGTGTCTTGTCTCTCTGAAATGATTGCCAACTCAGGCAGCCGTTAAAGTTTACTGCTTAGGCCTTCCTTCAAGGTACAATATGGATATTACTTTCTAAAAGTAATTTAGAATACAAAGCACTAAGAACATATTAACTCCTTGCAAGCTCTCCAACCAGTACTGGGATGCAGCTGATTTTTATGAACTCAGCTAACTTAGTTCAACAACTTTTCATTTTCTTCTCCCTCTTAAAACATACATCGACAATTAACTATGTGATCATTAAAACATTGCCAAATACTAATTAAAGCATTGTCATTTAGCATCAATATCTTTGTGAATCGTGATGTTATGTTTTACATTATACTTGTCTGTTTCATGTGTTATTCTTCATCTTTGGGCAATGACGAGATATTTATCAAGTGCTGCTTCCAGTTCCAGAAGCACTCACTAAAGAAGGAACAGAAGCATCTGAAAATTCAGTTTTTGGAAAGAAAAAGAAGAACCTCACTAACCTTTTGTTCCTAGATGAAATCATTTTAGCATTTCACATAAGGCAAGTATTTTTCCAAATCTCCTACTCGATAGGTTTACGTACAAAGCAAGGGGGCCTATAGATGTTATAGCCTATTTATAGAATACTTAGAATACTTTGAATTTGTTAACCTTTTTTTCTAGAACACAGAGAAAATCAGAATGTGGAATAAAGCAAAAGTATTTATGCAGGCAAATAACTGAAAAAGGGGAAAGCTTATTGGCATTCATGTTTCTACGTGTATTTCCCTCTGCAACGTGCTTTGAGGATGAGGATAGGAGGAACAAAATAAGTCTCAGCAAATATGAGAGAGAGGAATTCTTTTAAAGAATGATTTCTTTTGGACAGACAGACTAGTGCTTTCAGGGACAAATGAACACTGTGTTGGAGGCTAGAGACTAAGGTCCAAGTTTATCATATTTGTTCATAATCTGCACACAGATTGTACTAGAGAACTGGTGTCTGCATTTTAATAAGACAAAACGCTATATGTAAAAGATCTTGAAACTTTATCACAATGTTTTGCTATTGTGTCTGCTTCAAAATATTCTACCTAAATAAGAGAAGGAACTTTGTTTCATTTTTTAACTTGTGTTTCCTTATATCTTTGTATATATTTTTCAAAGTAGTCAATGGGTAATGGATTTTGTTCCTGGGTTTTCAAGGTTCTTAACTTATACTCTGCCTTGTATGTTTTATAGAACTGCAGATAAATTAGTTTCATTTTAAGTGATAAATATACTATATCCTGCTGTATGTAGAGTGGTATAGTGGAAGATGTGTAAAAAGTTGAAAAACATGTTGGAGGGAAACTTCTGACCAAGTGTATAAAATAGTTTTCAAAAAAATGAAAACCTCTCAAAGCCAGAGGACCTTTTTAAGTCACAAATCATTCTAATAACATGGTGCCAAATTCAGTCCCCAGATAAGTTTGGAGACATTTGTAGTTTTCTGTAAGTTTCTTTCTTTACTTTCACAGATGGAAATGAGAACAAATCTTTTCACCGATTAACCAATTACCTCCTTTTTTTTTTTTTTCTTAGAGTATAAAAATGTTTACTCCATTCAGTTTCTAAGAGGAAAGAGTTAAAAGTTTTTAGATACATTGCATTAAACACCAAATATCAAGAAGATATAACTAGGAAATATTTAAACCTTCTGAAGTGATTTTTTTTTTTGGTACTGAATAGGCCAGTTGTCTCTTTATTGCTTATTGCTATTGTTCTGACTAAAAGCCAAGATTACATTTGTGTGTGTTCATATTCATTCATATATATATATATATATACACACATATTTTTTACAGTGTGAGCTTCTAGGTTGAGTTAGTACCACTCCTCCATTTTGTGCCTTTCTTTTCTCCTGCTGCCTGAAGTTTAGGTAGTTTCTACTGTGCACATAAACTAGTGATTTACATGAATTTACATATCATTTCTGTGTTTGTAAACACTGCATAAAAGTGTAGAAATGAATCCTTTAAAACTCATTTTGCATAATTTGCAATAAAAATGGGCTAAAGGGGGCACTGATTATTACAAGTACTGCAGGTTCCTCAGGGCAGAGCTCAGGCATTATAACGGACTTTCAAAGTTGATGATGCCCAGACAAATTACTGCACAAATTATTTGGTGAGAGAGGGGGCTTAATACATGATTTTTGGTCAAGGCGCTTTCAGACAAGCATCATGATGGTAGAACTAAAACAGCAGTGCAGTTCGTTTCCTCCCCTGGCATAAGTAAGTGCAATCTTGCTGCAAGGAATTTAATGAGAATCTTGTCATTTGCTGTGTTATTTGGTGGTTTAGGCATTTCACCAAAGGAAGATCTATAGACTCCAGTAGACTATTGTGTAGATTTGTTAGGTTATTCAGAAAAACATCTTTACATGAAAACATATTTAAGGTGCTTCTCTTGACATCTATTAAAAGATTTTATTTTATGAGAGGCTTTTATGTTAAGAAAAAATTAATAAAGAATGCTAAATTAAGTAATGATTCAAGTGCAAAAGATCAGAAATATGGAATGATAAACTTAAAAAAGTGGAATAAAATCATCTTTTCAGAATACATTGCAAAACCATCTTCTCTTTTAAGGATGCCACTTTAAATTTCTAAGGAGAGTGCATCTCCAAAACATCTCTTTTTAACCTATTGTCTAATTTGCTAATAAGTAGCTGATCATTTATGGACAAAAAATAAAAATAAAAGCATAGACCTTGTCAGTAGCTCTCCAATTAAATCTTTTGCTATCATTCCAAGGAATTTGCTAATAAATATTTTAGATATCTTTTCCATTATTCTCTAAAGCAAAATGAATTATCTAATAGTTGAGTCTGAACTTTGGTCTGTTCGAAATAATTGGGGTGAAAAGTGACAGCCAGAAAAAAATATGCCAAGAAAACTTAGCCTCCTATTGGAGACAAAAACCCTATTGATTCAGGGATGGTTAGTTAATAATAAATTACAAATACACATCGTCTTTTGGTTCAAATAAAACTGTACTGTGTATTTTAATAGAGCTGAATGTCAACATATGGCAGCTGGAGAAAAAGATTATTATTATTTTATTTTAATAAACTAACAGTTCTCAGAGTACATTACTCTACATTTCAGAACTATGCTTTGTTTGGAAATGCACAAATCCTCACTGTTCAGTGGTGTATCCACTGTATTTTCTACTACTCTGAACATCTCCTACACCCCTCCTACATCATTTCTTGGGGAACTAGTGTGCAGTATCAGAGTATGAAACAGGCATCACTCTTACCTTTTAATAGAACTCTCATTAGGAAATTCTTATTAGCTCTGTCAGAGTGGGACTTTTATACAAAAAAAGTATGTATTTCTGATATGGCATTTAACTGCAGTACTGTAGTCAATGCAAGTAATGGTGGAGTAACTTGAAGATGGTCCATCCTAAAGAGCCTTCTCTGAGGAGGAAATGGGTGCTGATGGTTTCCTCCTCTGCCTTCCTTCTCTCCTCGCTACACATATAATGTCCATTATGTCCTCCACCAAAAGATGGCAATCCAAGTCCACAAAAGATTTTGTTTTCCATATGATAATAACTTGGATGTAAACATTTTTTCTTCGAATCTCATTCTTGTTTTCCTCTGATTTTGGCCTGGTTTGTTTTGTTGGTGGAAAGTTGATGAAAATTATTTGGCATCAGTGAAAGTGTTAACAAAAGATGGCAACAATGAATTTGTTTTGCTTTTGCTTCAGTAGCAGCAGCTTTTGCTGCTGTCACTGAAAGTTTCACAGGTGCGAAGTCTCTAAGGTTCTAAGTCAGGTGCTAATCTGCTCTAAACAGATTTTCTCGATCTCTTCCCCACAATTGCATCTTCCTTCTCCATTAACTGTCTCTAATGGATTATCTGGAGAAGAATTTTTTTTTCTCTTTCTTCTTCTTTCCTTTTTTTTGGGGGAGGGGTGAGGGGTGGGAAGAGGAAGAAAGGAGGGAAGGAAAGAGTGGGGGGCACTCTTTAGTAGACTTGCAAATACTAATTTGCCTCATCTGTAACACAGTGTATGCAGAAGAGGAATGTCAATCTGGTTCCTCTTAATGACCCTACCTTAGATTACCACTCTCCTTTCTTTGCTCAGAGATTTATGCCATTAGCAACCATTTCTGATACATGTTATTAATTACCATGATGCTCTCTGTGTCTTCTTTCTCTTCCTCCCCGATCTAATTATTTCTTCTAGCTAGTGATTGTTACAGTAAATATTTTCTTTTAACTCTGTCTTCTTATATCACAGTCATGGACCAGTCAATTTTAATCTCTGATTTGTCATAACAATTGAAAAAATAGTGAACAAATATTGAATTATTTTCATCATGTTTTATGTCTTCAGCCTGTCTTCATTCCTGTTCCTCCCTCTATTTTAATCTTTACATATTTCTCATTACGTCAGGTGTCTGGGGACTGTCTGGCCGACTGTAGTGTAATAAATTTATAACTTTAGGGAGTCAATCTCCACTCTGACAAATACCTAATAATAAATATACCCTAAACCCTCCTAAAACTCACTGTTGCATTGCTGTTCCCAACTTTTGGTGCTCAACGAGTTATCTGAAGAAGAAATACAAGTGTGCAGTACTGGAATTTTGTGTGTTATGAGTTATTTCTGTAATAAGTTAAATACTCTTCAAAAAGTATGGTAGTATGTAGTCTGTTTTTCCACAGACAATGTGTTTTATGGATGTATAGAAAAAAACCACAACATCAGTGAAATTAGGTATTACATAGAACTTGCGTTCACTTTTACTTGACAGAATCCTACTTTGTAGGCTGAAATAATATGCAAAATATGTTCCCTAAAACGTAAATAATGAGTCATAACACTGACCTACCGTGGTAGGTATCACTTCACAGTGAACACATGGACTTTCATATCTGTGAAGATCTTATCTCTAACTGGTTAGTCCTGATCATATCTAGCAAATAAATATAACAAAAATGACTGTATTTCTGTTTAGAACATGCATTAATATAAAACTTTGAATGTATTTCATATAGCACACCTATCAAAGCACCTAAGACTTATTAATACAATTTGGTAGAATTTACTGTTATTATTTAACAACTAAAAGAAGATGTAAAAGATGCTTTTGGCCTACATTGACTTTCTGGGGAATATCTAGTCTTGTGTAAGATACCTGTACACATTTTTCGTGTTCGTGCCCTTAGACCTAATAGCTTACATCTAAGTCACAAAAGCAGTGAAGCTGCACATTATTCACCTGTTCTAAGCTTTCTTTTCCAAAGAGCACAAAATGAAAGAGATTTTGATCTTTCTTCTGATGACTGTTTGACTACCTACCTACAGTTGTTGTTCAATTTATGAAAAACCATATGATAAAGATATGCTTTCTGCTAACTGGGAAAAGAGAAAATAAGCTTACATTAAGGAGCTGGCAAAATTATTTCATATAACAGTTTTAGAAACATGCAGCTGCAGATTGTTCATATTGAACTGTGTTCAAACAGTCATTTATTGGCTAATGTTCTGCAAATAAGGATTTTTGGCTCATTTGCACTTTCAAATGCTTCACTGCTCAATGTGGGGAGAGCAAAATAGGTCACTTTGAGTGCCAGTGTTTAAATTCTTTTCATTTTTTAAAAGCAAAATTGAAAAGAGAAATTGCTTTCAGTGCAGTAACATTTAGAATTTTCAAAATATTTCTGATTTTACCTGAAATTTTTGGTAAAAATAAAATTAATTTTTGAATTTCATCAAATCTGTGAGGATTTTTTTGTTTCCTTTTTACATGATTCAAAATCTTTCTTAGGTTCTCCATTTCTGTGGGTAAGCATTAACAACTAATCTTTAACAGGGATTTGACATGGAATACGAAATTATTTCTTGTTAAATAGACTTAATCCTGATGATGTTCATATGCAAGTGTTGTATGCACCTTAGTTGTAGATTGTAGATTATACAACCCATTTACATGTGGAGCTTCCCTTCAATAGTCAGGGAAGCTCTTTGAAGGGGAGGCACAAGCTCAATCCCTTTCATATACTTGTTCTTCTACGTGCACTCCTTTTTTGTCCTGGCAGTTAGGAAATGACCTCTCCTCATTAAATTCCTCTGAGCTCCTTTTCTCTGTTTCTCTCTGAAAACTTTGCTCTGATTTACTCCTCCCTTACTATCCGAAGTTTTCCTTCTTTATTAAATTTAAAACTAAAGTTTCTAGTAGCTAGTGTGCATATCTGTTTGTCCCCATGTTCATGTCCCCTTGCATACCTGTTGTAGTAAGAAACACAAATTGAAATTCCAAGATCTGCTTGAAATTTTGCTTTCTTTCACTGAGAATTTCCTCTGTATCTGCAGGTTGCTTACTGTAGGACAGGGAAGGACCAACATGCATTGTAGAGAAATTCTGCTTACGACAGTTCCTCTCCAGCAGGAATTATGGAGGATTTTTTTGTTTCTTTTGTTTTGGTCTGAGGAACACTACTGTTTTTCAGCATTGTCAAAAGAGCTCCAGAGAGGCTTTTTTGGGGACTGTTGTTATAGTGGAGAGTGCTGGAGACAGAGAGAAAACTGATTTTCCTAATAAGAAGAAATAAAGACTAATTCATGTCATCATTAGACAAAGAGGCTCTGTCCAGCAACTGAGTTCTTGGGATGTGAAATAAATAAATAAATAAGCTAGAAATATTAAATTAAGAAGCAAAGGAGAAGGAGAGGAGGAGAGACTGTTTAATTATTAAAGTTAGCCTCAGGGCTTTTGGTTTTTAATGGACCAGTCTCATACCTCTAAACCTCCCTGAGCGTGAGGGTAAAATTAGGTCTAATTCTCAACTCCAGTCAGTTTAACAAAAGTTCAGCATTCAAGGAGAAACTGTGAAGGGGCAGTGTTTCCATGGGTTCATCCAGGGTGAGTCTTTCTCCACTTGGTCTTTTCCTTCTATCCTCCTCTAAAATAGTTTCAACTTGCTCTGAAAGTTTTAAGTGTGATCTTTAAGCAGTCTAAGTTGAGTTAAAACTATCCATTCAAAATAGACTCTGCACTGATCTTTGTTTCTTAGATGAAGTTAAGGAAGTAGCTTTTCTTTTTCCATCCCTTTTTTTGTTACCCTGAGTTTGAGCATGGCTGTGAACTAATTTCCAGAGCCGACACAGTAGGTTTAGATACCACTTCTTTTATATGTAACAAACAATGGCAATAACAATCCTAACTACACCTGCAGACTTTGAAACTCCACATAAAGGTTTTTGAGAAAACTGCAAGGTAGCAATATTCTTTACAATTCCTCTTTAAAAAATGGGAACAATGTAAAAATGAAAACTCTTGACATTCTAGAGGAAAATCTTATCTCATGATTACTGACTGCAGCACTTCTAGCTCAAGAGTTTTCCTCTCAGGATATTTATACAATAAATTTGGGTCATTCTGAGTCAGAACTCTGACAATTTTCTCACAAGAAGCATAGGTTTGGATAAAAGAACTAAACATAAAAAGTTTTATCACAAAAGTAATGTGGCACTGGTATAGCAGGAAACTTGTGTTAAAGTTATTCCCCAGGTATAGAGTCATAAATAGGAGTTGTCAGACTAGCAAAACCCAGCAAACAAATCCTAGATAAAACAATCTGACCAAAGTAAACAGTGCTAGCAGAAACTTTAGGCTGAAAGTTATATGTAGGTGAAGTTAAAATGCATATGGTGAAGGTCAGAAGATTTCTCTATCACAATGTCAGCATTTGACTAATCCCTTATTAGTACCTTAATTAGAAAATTCATGGCACGACTAACTTTTAATATTTTCTCTCATACTCCTTTTCTATACTGTCTTCTCACTGTTTTTCTAGAGGTATGGAAAATGTAGAACAAAATAAGCATAAATTAAACACACAGAGCATAAAAATAGAAAATATTGTATATATTCTATATAGTTAAATTCTTTGTAAATGCTAAAAATGGAAATCACCCTTTTTCCATAACCTCTTCAGTTCATTAGTGTACTACAAATGGGAACATGAAGGGGTTCATTTATTATAACCCATTTTTTTTCTGAAGCATTGCAGTGAACATTTGTCTCTTCATTTTGGTTATGTTCAGTATTAATTAAAATGTTTTGCATAGTTTCCTTTAGTAGCCACACTTAGAAAATTAGACAAAAGATCCACAGTCTGATAGTGAATAATGTCTTTGAGATCATCAAGGTGAGACGAAAGCAATATCAACTATAAATCATCATAAATAAATTAACATCGTGAAATAAAGTTGTGCAGAAACAACTACTAATTCCTAATCAGGGAGCTTGTTTTGAGTCTGAAGCAGATTAAGTTTTCCTAGCTATAACAGAACCCATGTTATTGTATGTGGAAACCCATAACATGATATGAAATATGATATTAGAATATATGTTCTTATTTTAGTATCTTTGTTTTTTCAGGGGTGAAATATATAAAATTATTTTTTATTATTAAAAACCTTCCTCTGAGATTATTATCAATAATGCTACTGGTCATGTAACTTTGAATTCAAATTGCAGCTCCTCCCAAATGTGGGACCACTGTGTAAGCGCCAAAACTGTAGTAAAATGGAACAGAAACTTCAAACAATCCATTAGATGACTGTGGTATGACCAGCTGGTTTGCCTGCCTTCTCTTTTCTTCTTTTGCCTGCCTTCTAAAAAGCTTGGGAAGCCAGCAGAGAAAATGGAAGGGATAAAATGGGAGAGAGGCAATTAAGGCTTTCAGGTTTCCAGGCCAGTCAAGCTCTTAAGTAGCTCGATTGAACAGAGCAAGCAGCCTAGGACTACTAAGGGGCAGCCTCACTTACTCCCAGTGCACTCCATCCTGTCAGGCCCAGTTTTCCAGCACAGAGCTTGGAGAGATATGTGACCCTATCGAATGCTTTGATTTTCACAAATTGGAAAACTCAGGCAAAGGACAGTTTCATATAATGTATTGCTTTCTTCTTCACTTACTCTCTCTCTGGCTTCTTGATGTAGCTGTGCATGGTGTCTCACCTCCAGCTTATCTCTGTGAAATCCAGCAATTTAAGTAAAACGTTGAGCTGATAATGTGACAATGGGGGTAAATATATAACGTTTATTATGATGTAAATTGTTATATACATGACATAAATTATCTTCAATTATACCCTGCAAAAATCTACTGAAATAATTCAGAGATGCAATCATTTGATTTTGAAATGTTCAGTGAGCTAGAATTTGGCCTACCATTGTTTAAATATGCTTAAAATTTAATAGGAAATGAATTTCCTATTATTTTAATATGAATACTGCAGGAATGTTTTATTCTTTGGATACTTAAATTTTGTGTTGGATAGTAATCATTGAAATAATCACTGATTATCAGATAATAATCACTGAAGTAAAAGAAAGTAATGATCATAGAATGCTCAAGGTTGGAAGGGACCTCTAGAGGTCATCTAGTCCAACCCCCCTGCACATGCAGGGAAATGATACAGACAGTATTCCAAAATCCCATAGTTTAGTCCCTCTTACATGAGTTTTTCCCAAAATTTCAGTCATAGTGTAAAATCTAGCCCGCACTGGTACAAAGGTTTGTCTTCTTTGCTTTGCTACATCTGGGAGGAAAGCCCAATCTATTAAAGACTGGGCAAAGTCAAAGCCGAACTCTTCACTTGCCTTCATGAGAAGGGGAGAGATCAGGGAGAAGTTATGATTCTCATAGAGGGAAGGTAGAGCTAGCATAGAGGAAAGAGTGGAGCTACTGGGTACAACCTGTGCTGCATGTAGGCAGATACTGCCCTTGCCCTCTGTATCAATGTTCTTGTATCAAAATTCAAAACAATGATATCTGGGATATCAGGAGACAAGGACGTTGAACAAGCCACATGAGAAAAATGGATTCACATGGCGTCTGGCAGAACTGCTATCCTCTAATTATTTTTCTATGCGTGCAATGGGTGTCACTGTCAAATGCAACAAAATTGCAAAACAAGAAGACAAGTCCATGTGGCCATGAATAAGAAAAAAGATGATTTCATGAAGTTACTTGTCCTGTAACATGGTCTTCTCTATGAACCTGTTCTAGAGATCCCTTTATGTAGAATTTTCAGTTAAGAGTTTTACCTAAGCTCAAGTGACAAATGCTTTCAGCCTGAAATGATTTTACCTGAGTTCTTGCTTTGCAAAGCCTATTGTATGTAAAGGCCAATAAGCTAGAGTGTTGATCTCAGAAGTATGTCAAAGGCAGATGTTTAAATTAATGTAGAATTCATTTTACTGCATATCTAATTTCTTATAAATCATGAAAAATTTCTTCTCTATGTAGGCATTTATACAGACTATTAGAGCTAGTTCTAAACCATTAACCCCTCAGAGCTGCAGTTATTCATAATGTATAATGCAGCTTCCTTCTACATTTCCCTTCCATGGTGGGTTCATAAATGCTCATTTTACTTTTTAAAAATTCAGTAACACAAAACAGAAGTCATTAGTATAAAGAAAGTCTGAGCTCACGTATTTACAAACTCAGGGAAACTTGACTTTTACTGATGCTATCTCTTACAATGTTATTTTGTTTGGTTTTTTGGCTTTAATAAGACTTCTTTGAACATGAGCTATGGAATGAGGAAATTTTCAGTTATCCCTTGTACATTAGTCAAAGACCTTTTGCAGAGCGTAAGCCAACCTGTAGGCACCTCAAGTATTTTTTGCTGCATAAGAGATTTATTATATTAAATAAAAAGTTAAACTTATTTTTTCTGTTTATTATCTTACCAAGTGGGGAAAAAATCTTACTCAGAAATGCTACTTTGATCCTGGGAGGTATCAGATGTGTAACGGGGCCATTCTTATCTGTGGAGGAATTTTGTCCCAGAAGCAAAAAGTTGTTTTTGCTGAGCTGTTAGCATGCACGGGCGGAGCAAGACGGTTGTGTTGTATTACAAGGATGTCATCATGGGTGAGGGCAACTACCACTGCAGGCTAATGCAAGAACATATTGTGAGTGTAATGTACTTGAGTAAAACTTTTTTTTGGCCTATTTTATCTAAATAATTAGCAATATGAAACAATTTGGGGAAACTGGAGAGTTTTAACAATTTGACAGTGCCGAATATCTTTTTTTCCTAAATCTGTACTCTGTGTGATTGCACTTAAGGTGAAACTTCACCATATAATTTTTACATCCTGTTTCCACAGAGGATGAGGACAGTGAGTAACTGTGTTGCACACCATAGAAAAGGCTTTAATATGCAGTTTCCTGCACCAGAAGAAACAGACATACAGACACACACATTTTTACCCAACATATACACAGACACAAATTTCCACCCAAAGGAAGCAGAGATGAGAACGGGCTCATTATTTCATCCTACTGCTGAACAGTGAGAAACCTTGACTCAGTGCTAGCTCTGTCCTGGGGTCTAGATTACAGCTTCATACATTTTGCATCTCTGTCTCGGATTTTTCTCCTGTGGATGGGAAATAACAGTTGCACCCAATCTCTTTTTAAAATATTTGAATTTAAAGCTTTTAGGCATGAAATGTTTCTTAGCTACTGCTGTACAGATCATCTTAGGACTTTGTGGTCTTATTTCTAAAGGAAATTAGAAGGGAAAAAAAGTTTATTTTTTGTATTTTTTTCCTCTCATTCCATAAGCTTTCTAATGCTCTTTCCAATTCTACTGAAGCCATTTCCCATTCTTATTATTTCTCCTTGTCCCTCTTTTATCTGCACTGGTTAAAGCATGAAAATATTTAGTCATAGCCTCATGACACCTCCTCACAGTGCATAGATTCTTCTCAGTACATAAGAGACCTGGCTGACAGGACCTGTTTGCCCACACTTGAGGGAGCAGGACCTGTGGGGGAGCCCCAGGGCTGGGGTATCACAACCGTATGGGGCAGGTAGTGCTGCAGGTTCTGTTAAGTTTGAATCTAAAGACATTAAGTTGTGGAGAAAACAGGTCTGTAGAAACAGTGAGTGTTGGAAAAAAAAACATGCATATGAGAAAACTGAAGCTTTTTATAGTCTTAACTATCTTCTCTCCCTTTCCCTTTGTATCACAGTAAAGCACTCCTGATGCTGATAAAAACCATGTAGCATTCATGGACAAATCCCATTTTGTCCGTGGATCCTCACAGGATCTGGAAAAGACTTTGTGAAACAACAACACAAGATTTTGGGATCTTTTCAGTGTTCAAGTCGCCTCCACATAGGTTGCAGAAAGGGTGGAAAGATAAAACCTGTGTCTGCACTGCTCATTTGAAGTTAATGTGAAACTGGTGACACTTCCATCATTATTTCTGCCTGCTTGGTGGCAAGGTGCAGGATGGCTTCTAGCAGTATTCATAAAGCATGTCTCTTGAGACTCTAAAGATAATGCACAGTAGTTGCTATTTAAAGACTCATTCAGTTAACTTTTTATTTTTATCTAGATGTGCTGCAGTGTATGGTCCTAAATGTCACTATACAATACTTAAAATTATTTGAATAGCCAGCCACTTTGTACGCTCCTATGAAGCAGATTTTTCTCTATGGCAAAGTTAGACAACACATACACACACAAAGGGTTTCAAAAGGTCTCCAGTCATCTTTTGTCATTTTGTGTAGCTGTGAAGCACTTGGTTGAATCATTGCTTAAAGTAGTATCTCAATATCTCTCTATAAAAATGTGAATGAATTTATAAAACATAATGCAGAACAGAAACGTCTATAACATAGTGGTATAATGAAATCAATGTTTTCAGCAGGACCACGAGTACCACTTTATTTTCTACATAAAGCATACATCTGTTTCAATATCTACTTTTATGTTCCTTTCTTTTGACTTAAATGTTGTGTTATTTAAATATTGTTCTAAATTTGTACAATGCATTGTTGCAGTTCAAATGGCTGCAGCGACCTGGTTCAGGGACGGCACGGCGACCACCCCCAAACCACTCGGGCTATCAGCTAGTTGACACAAATGTGGTGGACGGCAAATGGCCTTTATTGATGGGTAACAAGGTGTTATATAGCTAGGTTTACAACGTCACATCCGTCTGCTTACACCATAGACTAAACACTATTGGCTACTAGGGGCCCTATCTTTCCGTACAGCACGATATCTTCCGGCCGCCGTTCCCTAACTATCTGCAACAATGCATATATCCAATATCTATATTCAGAGAAATCTGAATATTCTAGTGTGACTGTTTGGTGGAAAGCCTTTGGGTGATCATTCTCCATAACTATTAATTAAAAGCAGCTAATTACTGTTACATGATTGATTTTTAAGAAGTAGTATGCATCTCAGTAGCAAGTCATATATACATACCCACATATTTATCCTATTTAGAAACCTTAGGTACTTTTCTTTTTGCTTTAAATACAAATTGATGTAACAGACGGGCTCATTCATGTAAGGAATATGTCACACAGAACCAACCCATTGCGTCAATGAAGGGAGAGGAGAAGCTTCAGTAGGATGACAAGAAGTTAGTCAAGTAGAGGAGACAACACTTCAGAAGGTATCTCATTTAGACATTCTTATCTCTGAGGAAGTGAAATAAAGGCTAGTTTCAAGCCAGCTGTTGCTGAGGGATATATCTTTTTGGTACTAACTACGAGATAGGCTAAGGAACATGAAGCAACTCTTTTAGGATGCAGTTTCTCAACACAAGTTGAGGGGAAACACAGGCACATGCTGCATAACTCCAGCAGCAGCCCTTCAGGAACTGCTACATGAGCAGCTGTAACTCACTTTTTTTTTTTTTTTTTTTTGGCAAAAGAGTAATTTGACAAGGAGGGAGGGAGCTACATGCCTTTTACTATCAGTGATCTGTTTAGCTGTTTAACCTTAGAACAAAGTCTCGGTGTAAATAGAAAGGGTGTGTTTATTTTTGTTTTTGTTTCTGTTTTGTTTTGTTTTTCACTATTTCACACACATAGCCATCATATTTTGAACTGTTTGAGTATTTTAAACCAGCATTCCTCCTACAAGGGTGCAGCAACTCATTTGCTTGCCAGCACACAAGAATATCGTAACAGGTACTCTTGCTCTCCTATGCAGTGAGTGTTTAAAAGGAGAAAGAGTTTATGTTATCTCTAAAGGTAAGGTAAAGAGCTGGAAAAGGTTTCTGCTTCTAGAAAGGAAGGGCTCTTTTGGCAGAGTGTGCTAAATTACTCATTGAAGCACTATACAACTCAAGCATTGTTTTTTCTCTGTAGTATTATATTTGGTATCTTGGATATTTCTCTTAAAACAGGTGCACTCAAATCAAAGTTTGGTAGACAACAGGAAAGCCTTACTGTAGCATAGTAAGAATGCTGATGAGAAACACGCAGAACTTAGAGCATCAGTACAGGAATATAAACAAAATAATGTCATGAAATAATCTATTATTCAGTCAACATTTTTAACAGTAATAAAGATTTAAATGTAATCCTTCTGCATCTTAAAATACAATAAATAAAGATTCTTCCTATCCTCTCTTCTATGCTAATGGAGCAAAAAGGAACATTTTTTTTCAATGAGAACTGAACTATTCAAAATAAAGTGAGAATAATGAGATACTGGTAGAAGATTCCACTATGTCAGAAGCCTCCAGGTGGACGAAGACATAGCACAGAATAACTATGTAAGGACAGTGACAACTGGAAGGCAGTAAGCAATCTTAGACTACAATAGGAGAAAATTTAACTTAGGAAGGGGAGGGTGGCAAGTGGCCACATCTGTTAGTATCAAAAGAACCATGAGGATATGGTAACCCCTGAACGCCTCCCCTTGTGCTGAGCTTGGTATGGAACTGATGGGCCATTGCAAGCATGGACCCATCGCTGTCCTGCTATTTCCAAAGTCGCCAAGTGCAAATACCACGTGAGCAAACCTGAATTAAATCACAGTGGGAATTGTCTCTCAAGGTAAATAGCATGTGCAGTTTAAATAAGCTGTAATTGGCTTATTAAATAATTTGAAAAACATTTGAAAGGCTAAGGTTGCATTATTTAATTTTACCTACTGAATCTTAATTCTCCCTGCAGTATCAAATAATACCTAATTCTAATTAAATTCCTTCCCTGAACTAATAGAAATCCTTAAAAATTATAATGGTCAAAACAGTTGGGTTTGCTAATTAGAGCTAGCAAATATCATTTAAGAATTAAAAAAACTAAAAATGCTCCTGGTTAATATTAAAGACAGCATCTCATTTTTGATACTCCAGCAAAATGTCCTGCACAAAAATAAATATATAAATATATAAATTCAGTTCCATTATCTGCTGTCTTGAGTAGCCTGTTACAGTAATTGACTCCACTCCGATGATTGCTGCATTACAATCCTAGCTGTGAACACATGCAGAGAGACAGATGAACAGTTATCATTCAGATGCTGAATGGACAGTCAAAGAAGCAAGTATTGACATTTTGCATGTGCTGAAGGATGTAAAGCTCCTGGTGACTGAGAAATATAATAGAAATGAAGTATCTTCATAAGTGGATTGAAGCCACCGATAAATTCATTGTTTTTCAATAAGCACGGTCTGTGACACTTTCTCTTACCCTTTTAAAAAACAAATTCTTACTTTTTATTTCTCTGTATGTGTGTGTGGGGCGGGGAGGGTCATCATGAAGTAGAGATGACACAGTCTCCCGTAACATCCTCATAGGAAAGTTCTGGAAGTGTGGACTGGACGAATGGACAGTGAGGTGGATTGAGAACTGACTGGATGGCAGAGCCCAGAGGGTGGTGATAAATGGGGCCGAGTCAAGTTGGAGGCCTGTGGCCAGTGGTATTCCACAGGGGTCAGTACTGGGCCCAGTGCTGTTCAACTTGTTCATCAGTTATTAGGATGAGGGGACAGAGTGCACCCTGAGCAAGTTTGCGGATAACACCAAACTGGTATCATTCCAGTTATTACTCACTGGTTGATACTCCAGAGGGCTGCGCTGTCATTCAGAGATACCTAGAGAGGTTGGAGACTTGCACAGAGAGGAACCTCATGAGGTTCAACAAATGCAAGATCCTGCACCTGGGGAGGAATAACCCCAGACACCAGCACAGATTAGGGGTTGTCCTGCTGGAAAGCAGCTCTGTGGAGAGGGATTTGGGAGTCCTGGTTGGCAACAAGTTAACCATGAGTCAGCAATGTGCCCTTGTGGTCAAGAAGGCCAATGGGATCCTGGCCTGCATCAGGAGGAGCGTTGCCAGCAGGTCAAGGGAGGGGATCCTGCCCCTCTACTCAGCTCCGGTGAGGCCGCACCTGGAGTATTGGGTGCAGCTGTGGGCTCCCCAGTTCAAGAGGGATGTGGAGCTTCTAGAGAGAGTCCAGTGTAGAGCCACAAAGATGATTAAGGGACTAGCGCATCTATCTTATGATGAAAGACTAAGTGAGCTCATCCTATTTAGCCTAAAGAAGAGAAGAGGAGATATGATTAACATGTCTAAGTACCTGAGGGGCCACTTTAGGGAGGATAGGCCCAAACTCTTTTCGGTGGCAACCAGTGACAGGACAAGGGGTAATGGGTACAAGTTGAAACACAGGAAGTTCCACCTCCATGTGAGGAAGAACGTCTTTACTGTGGGGGTGACAGAGCCCTGGAACAGGCTGCCCAGAGAGGCTGTGGAGTCTCCTTCTCTGGAGATCTTCAAAACCCGCCTGGATGCCACCCTGTGCCACGTGCTATAGGTGACTCTGCTGGAGCAGGCGGGTTGGACTAGATGATCTCTAGAGGTCCCTTCCAACCTTAACCGTTCTGTGATTCTGTGATACACTAACATAGACCCATAACACTATACAAAATCTGTATACTGAGCCTTCAAGAGAGTATGGTTCATGAACTGTTGTATATCAGGCATCCTGACTTAAGCCAAGGGAGATATTCAACTTAGAGAAAAATATTCTTTTAAAGTAGGGACAGTTATAGGGTCAACTCTGTGGCTACTGAAATGAATGAAAAATCTCTTAAGAAGATCAGGGCCTATCAGATGGGATTATTACTGTCGTTATTATTGTTAAAACCTTATATAAATGATCTAGCTCCTCCTCCCAGCTGAAAGAAATTATCTTGTGGGTGTATGACAGGCAAATTCAATCTCACCTCATCATGCTCACCCATCCCAAGGAGGAAATTAAGCACATATGTAGCCTGATCCGGTTTAAAAATTCTCTGCAGTAAAGGCAAAATTGAATCAATATTACTGTGATGTGAAGGATGTGTATTGGGTTGTCCTGATGTCACTAGAAAAGGAATAAAAGTTACGGGGTGTGTTAGGGGGAAATTTGGAGAAACAGATTTGTCTTAACATAGCAGTAGTGTCTGCTGAATCTGATTGATTCAAAACTCTCCTCAGAAACCAATGCTGCCTTTTTTTCTGGCTGTTTGAGAAAACTTGGCCTGACTTTACAGAGCTCCTATAGATAGAAAATATAAGGATCGTGGCTCTGCCTGGTGTGAGACTCCTGTTTGCCCTGTGCATCCTCTGAGTTGACCTGAAAGCAGCTTTGCCATCTTTTGGAGACCCTGTTCCAGATACTCAATCTAAAAGTTATATCTGTGACATGAGTAAGAATTTAATACAAATTACATGCCATTACTCATTTTGGTACCGTATCTGGTGGGAGGGGCTGATTAAATGCGAAAGAGTGGAAGGGTTTTTCTGATGCTGCCTTTGGAAGAGACTGACAGTTTTTCATGACTCAGAAATACATTTTATTATGGTGTGTTTATAAATTAGAATTATTGTGTACTTTATATATATTTTTTTGTACCTTAATTAGATTACTTGCAAGTGTGTCTTAGTTTCAACCGTTCAATATTTCAGCATAATTTGATGTGCAAAAATAAGGCAAATTTTGCTGTGAGAAGGAAGTTCCTGTTTGTTTTATGTTTCTGTGTTTACTATATCCTTGTGTGTATATTTTTTCATACAAACCATATTGATTTAAATTGCCATAGCCATGCATATATAGTCTCAGTTTGTTGGAAAATACCAGTTTACCAGAATAAATAAAATAAATACCAGAAAAATAAAATATTTCTAGGAAATAAAGTTTGAATAAAACTTCTTCATAGAGATAGGGAAAATATGAAACAAATTATTTAGGATGTTTTAGGGTTGGTTTCTTTCTTTCTTTCTTTTTTAGTTTAATGGTCATTAGAGAATAATTCAAAAATAATTTATAGTAAAAATAATTGCATACCAGTTCTGGAAAGTTTTCATGGAGTTTGTTGTAACCTAAGATTATTTTAGGATGGAAAATAATTTCTTATCTGATTTTAGTTCTTTTCATTCTAAACATCATCACACTACAGTATTAGGTGTCTTGTAAATCAGACTTTGCCCTTAATCACTTGTGTTTTAAACTGTCATCTCCTACTGTATTGTTTCTGAATATATGCGATAGGACTGATGAACCCAGCAAAAAATATCTTCTATCACCAGATACCACATAAAATATTACTTAAGTTGGAACATGAATTGTGTTCAGTGTGCAGTGATGAGAAATAAAATACATTTACTCAGTAAAAATACATATGACTCATCCCATGCAGAAGGGATACGTCTGCTCTGAGCAAGATATAATTTTCCACAGGAGATTTATCCTTTACAAGATAATAAATAATTGCAGGCGATTATGTAAAGCAATGTTTTACAAACCATAAAATTCCAAAGCAAAGTCTCATCAAGGCATTGTATATTGATAATCTTTTTGAGGGCTGGCAGCATGAACTTTTTCTATGACTATATAAACTTGTCTGTTTCAGTGCAACATAAGGGTGACATAAGCCACTTTAAAGATGTCTTTCTTAAAAGGAAGTGTTATTTCCATGTTTAATAAAGTTAATTAACAGTTTACTCAAAGCAATTGAAATAACTTAAGCAAAATAAATCCTATACTGGAAGTCAAATCCTGAAATATGTATTCACTTTTTTCAGGATTTACTTTTGCAGTTAATGGGAGTTTTAGGCAGAATGAAAGTTGAGAAAAACTTGATAAGTACTTTAGATGTTTGTTCTGTAATGAAAATAAGACTGATTGATAGAAGATTCCTTCCCGTTTTTAATAGACTACAAGTAGATTGGACCAAATATTTGTTTAATAAACAGATTTATTGTAAGAAAGATGCATTGACAAGAATAACCATGAAAAATCAAAAAGAATTAGGAGGCTTTCGGATTCAAAGGCCAGAAGCAGTTTGTGAAGACGTGTTTACGTCAAAATGTTGAAACAGAGCAAAGGAACATTTTTCCTTCAGTTACACTGATATTTTTGCAAAGCACTACAGTTCAAAGCTGTTGAATCAACTTGCTCACTTGCAAAATTTGGATTTTGAATTTAACATGAGTAGTTTAAATACACTGGCAAGTAAAATATGAATTTTGAAAATATCTTTTTCTCTAATACAACTTTCCTTCAACAAAACAAAGTTCTAAAACACAAATACAATGTAAATCACTGAGCTAACAAACCGGAAAATACCTTATTTTCCTAATGCCGGAAAGCACCATCTTACCTAATTTTAGTAGATGAGAGGCTGTTGTGTCAACCTCTCTGCTTATTTAGCAGGCACTAATTTGGATGTGATGGTTAATACTTTAAATGCCACTATTAATATTCACCAATTCACTGATGTAAGGAGGAAGCTTACAACCTGTAGCAGCACTGGCCAGAGTAATGGTGCTTTTGGGGGCAGGTGATTGTGGAAGGTGTATGAACGCTGAGGTCTTCAATAGCAAAGAGCAGAGAGGAAATTATGATGTGACTGATGTAACTCCCATCCTATGGTTGGTCTCAGCCTTTAAAAGTTTGAGGGCCGTTTGTCTAGACTATAAAATACATCTCCAGTAAAGTTCACCAGGTCATGTGGACGGTCATGAATTCTGCCATCAGAGAGCACTGATATTTGTTGTTAAGTCTAAGGACATATTACAGTTCTCTGCTTTAACATTTACTCAGTGAACCTCCAGCTGAACATCTATATTAATAAACTTTACTGTGTGTCCAGCTGAAACAAAGAATCATACACTCATTTCTTTGGGAAGGTGAAATCCCATGGAGGCTTATTTTGTCTGCAAGTCAGCACTCCCTTCTACGGTGGAAAATTTTTGATGACCCATCAATCAAGCGAATTGCCAAAACATTATTGCTTTGAAAGCCACTCTGAGTCAACCAAGCAACCCTGTGTGCATATGTCAAAAACAAAGACAAAAACAAAACAAAAAAACCTTTACGGTTGATGCACATTACTGCAGATATTTGTCTAGTCTTCGAAGTGGGAAAGGACTACTTATAACATTCTCTCTTGTATGATGAATCATACTTGTCAACAAAAGTTACTTGTTGACAATATTTTATGTGTAGTTAAGAGGCTGTCAGGTTTGCCCTCAAAAGATAAAGTGCTTACTGCAGTGATGTTCAGTAAGATGGAACTCAGACAGAGTAATTTCATTGCTAAAGCTTTTTTATTTTTATTTCTGGAGGGCCAGGAAAACAGTCTTCCTCCCTCCCTCCCTCCCTCCCTCCCTCCCTCCCTTCCTTCCTTCCTTCCTTCCTTCCTTCCTTCCTTCCTTCCTTCCTTCCTTCCTTCCTTCCTTCCTTCCTTCCTTCCTTCCTTCCTTCCTTCCTTCCTTCCTCCCTCCCTCCCTCCCTCCCTCCTTTTCTTTTCTTTTCTTTTCTTTTCTTTTCTTTTCTTTTCTTTTCTTCTCTTCTCTTCTCTTCTCTTCTCTTCTCTTCTCTTCTCTTCTCTTCTCTTCTCTTCTCTTCTCTTCTCTTTTCTTTTCTTTTCTTTTCTTTTCTTTTCTTTTCTTTTCTTTTCTTTTTCTTTTTTCTCTTTGTTCCATGTCTAAAGGACTGCTTACAGAGATATTTAAGTGAAGTTTTTGATGTCCCCAGGAAATGATTTTAGGCAAAATCCACTTTTCCACATGCAGCTTCTCTGATATTTGTCCATTGCTATGGACATTGTAAGTATTTATTGAACAAATTTGATTTGTACCCCTTAGACATTGATTTATGACAAGTGTAACTGGCATGAATAGGATGAAAAATAAATGTTTTTAAAGAAAGTAGATATTTTTATGTTTCCATCTCCTCTACGTGGCCCATCTTATTTTTTCCTTCTCTTTCCTTCTATGCTTCTTTCTTTTTATGTCCTAGTACTTGCAAAACATCATTCAATAATTTTTAAAGAAATAAAACATAAACAACTGTGTAAGCCATTAGCTTACCTAATTTTGAGAGGCTGTTACTGTTTTCCAACATGGGAGTAGTGAGGGCAAGTAAACAATTTGTTATAGTCTAATTATAGCCACATTCAACTTTTTGGCATGAAAGCACGTGTCTGGACAAAAAGAAAGGAGAATTTTGCTTAACCTAATGAGCAGAAGATGGACCATTAACTTGGGTAGTGGGGGCCATGTTTTCCACCAATATTTAGACAGCTAGGTATTTTACAGCATAGATATTTATCCCAAGTAGTAAACAGAGAAGAACAAATCTGACACATCCTGACTGGCTTATGATGTTGACAAAAATTGTTGACAATACAAATTGGAAAGCTGAGAATGGTCGTTCACAACATAGCGGAGAGGATACCCGTGGAAAGACAGAAGATTTAGAGCAGAAGATAGAAATCCTGTCACTGTAACCGGGGAAATATTTAAGACTGCAGAAAAAGTCTGATTTGAACATATTTGTGTTCTATGAATTTCTTCTTTAGGTGAATCAAACTCCAGAAAACAAGTGACTTGTTTCCTCTACCTCCCTTTAGGGATTAGCTGTTCAGAATGAATTTAGAAACTCAAAGGGTAGTAGATATCTTTTGTATGGGTTATTAACGTTAATTTAAATGCTTTTGCTCAATATTGTATTAATTTATAATTTGGATCTCTTTGCACAAATCTCCTCTTGCTTTAATGCGTCTACTCTTGACCTATAGCAAAGTTTAAATGTATATATAATTGATAATTTTACTGCCTTATTCTGCACTCAGTAAGCTAATTTAGAGAGAAATATTACATTTTTTTTTCTTTTATTTGTCCTTCCAAATGTCACCCCATATTTGCTTAAACCAGCCTTGTCTCTGCATCCATAGTCTTGCTTGCTCTTTACAAACCATCCGACAAGATAAGAACATAAAACATGTTTTAGAAGGGTAATATTCTATCCTTACCACTAGTATTTCACAGTTTTAATACAACTGAGAAAACAGTAGTGTCTGATAAGGTGTAGTGTATGACTTATTTATTTTGGTACTTTACATAAATCCTTCAACAATTTTGGCCAAAACACATGGCTGGCAGTGACAGCCTGTTCTCTTTAGAGAGAAAATTATCACCTTTCTCATTCTATACGGACATGTGAGATATTCCTCAGCTGATTCTTTGCAGAAGGAAAAAACAGTTGTATACTAGTTCCAATCAGTTCCCTTAAAAAATCTTCTTGGAAATTAATTAAAATGTAATCTGCTTGGAAGTATGATTGTTCCAGTAGTGATGGTCTTGTTGTGAGACTGTGCCATCACACCAGAGACACTGATTCTCCTGCAGCACTGTGTGTGACCTTGGATAAATCATTTTAGTCAGTGTTTTCAAAAGCAACTACATCCCTTCCCTGAAGTCAATGGAATTTCAGACTCCTAAAGGACTGAGATAATTACATAGCTAATTTTGCCCATAATATTTTATTTTTTGAATAAAATAAAAATAAAATACTTAAACATCTGGTAATTTCTGAATTAAATCTTTAAGATGGCTAAAATATTTTTTATAGAAAACCTGCTCTGTGCACCCAGTTATAATAACATTTGTATCCTTTAGAGAATAATTAAAAGTGGAAGGACTATTTTCATTACTTTCTAACTTCAGAAAAATATTGTGTTACTATAGCACCACATTCACTCTTTGGACTTATTTGGCAGTTTACATTGTTGGTAGTAATTCTGTGTTGCTATGAACAGCACTACTAACAATGGTTAACTATAAGAGTTAGGGATAGAATAAAGTCACCACTCGATTTAGATCAAGTTTCTGGGGAATTAACTTGAATACAAATGCAGGACATCATTATATATGAAAAGGACCAAGAGGAAATCTAAAGCTCCTGAACTTGCCTGCCCAAGGGATTTTCACATGCAAGTTTACCATTTTGAACTTTAGTTTCTTAATCCCATAGTGTTGTTCAATCTGTTCTCATAGAAATAGTGAAATGAATGTAACTTAGAGTTGCCTGGATTGTGATTGTCTAAACTTGACTACCTTTTGACCTCAACAGCATGGAAGTTGAATATCTATTGACCCGATATGACCTAATGGGTGCATGCTCATTATATTGCTTATGAAGTGGCCTGAGACAGTTGGAAGTGAAGATGCTTTCTAAAATGTACTGGTTTCTCCATTTCTCCCACTGTAGAAGTAGCAGCTCTTTTTTTTCAGTATTTGTATGTTGTTAAACATAGTTTATTTAACAGCATCTAAAAAGTAAAAGTAAAATGGAATCTGCTAGGAAAAGATTTGGAAATTACTTTACACAGTCAGTCCTATTTCTGTGTGCATTTTCCAAGAGTGTTTGTTAAGTAGATATGTAAGTAATCCTCAAAAAAATATATATATTTCCTCTCAGCATTGTTTCCTCTCAGCATTGTTGCATCATGCATATTCATTTGTATAGTTGTATAGACATTTTAATTATACTTAAATTTTGTAAATATTAGATTGCCATCTCAATGTTATTAAAATGCTAATTAATAACTGAGAAAACAACAAGCTATATTTCTTAGTCTATAGTTAAAAGATTATCATTTTCACTTAACTGAACCATTTGGAATGAGAAACACTCAGCAGAACCTTTTTTTCTTTTTGGAAAGCAGAAGCTCATATTCCTCTCTTTTTTAAAGATTCTTTCAGTAAAATATTGACATCGGATTTTTAATGAAGGCATCTTTGTTGTGGTCTTGCTGCTTTCCAATCCTTTATTTTGGTTGAGGGAACTACTTTGGTAAGGATATGGGAATTGTAAGGTTACAGTGCTGTGATATTGTTACAGCACTCATATTCTGCACTTTCTGCTTGAGAGAATTTTCGAGATGATATTTGCACAACAGTAAAATTGCAAACACATCAGAACAGAGAGAGGAATGAAAACAGAACTGAAGGAGATCCTCATATCCCAGAAAGCAACAGACTTTCCTAACATAAAGCAAAATGAGAATGTAGTTTCAAAGACAGCACAAAGAAGAAACATCAAATGCATTTTCTTTGCTTGGCAAGTGCTTACTGGCTGATCAAATTGTCTGTGTGAAGTCATTTTATTGAGAAATATAGTTAACTTTCATTTGTAGGCAGGCTTTCCTTAATTCCCATGGAAAATGTAATAATCTAAAACCTCTATTTGTTTTCTACTCTGTAATATCTCCTCCGGACATCTTAGGTTGAATGGGATCTCGTCACTGACAGGTAGATGAAAAACAAGCCTGTGCATCTTCTATGTAATATAAGCTGAAGGCTGAGTTTAAAGAACTGTGAACACTGAAGGTGGCATCATTGCTAGGCTGTGGTATTTATGTCTCATGCTTACAGTGATGGAAGGGAAGTATCCGCTCAGAAGGAAAAATCAGAGTCCATTGTTTTTCTTTCCTTCTTTTAGTAGGCCCATTCATGGAGGCAGTCCAAAGCCTACTAGGTGTCTTGAGCTCTCAACATTTTTCCAGAAGCTTCAGGATGTTAGACAGGTAGCTTGATCTCCTGAGCTCCTGAGCATTGTGACTGCAGAATGATAAAACTGGTTCTTTTTTTTCCTTCTGGCTTTTTTTTTTCTTAATTCTGAATGAAAGTATTTATGTTTCATGACTACAGAGTAAAGTTTGAAAATTTGACCTGTGTGTGCACTGGATGCTGAGAATGAGCAGGAAGCAGGGGAATCAACAGAACTACATCACTGCACTAAAATCACATAATTTGCAGTCTCATGAAATGGCTTTTGAGGTGACTGTCACTAATGAATATCAGAGTTTGACTATTCTTGCATCTTCAGCTTGAATTTATGCATGTAAGGTTTAGGATTTAAGGGACAAACTTGGGTCTTATTTGTATGCTGCTATAATTTTATAATATACCTATAATGATAGTGATCAATTTTATGCATTCTTATTTTATCATACTGGTTCATAACTGTTCCTGTCAACACTCCCCTTTGGATTGGGCATAGAAATTTCATATACATATTGATTGCAGGCTGTAGTGTTGTTCTTTTTAATATATCTTTTTTTGTTGTTGATGATTGTATCAGTTTCTATTTTAAGTAGGGATATTTTCCCAACAACATTGTTTTATTTACAGGTTTTTATGATGAAGCTGTTTCACTGAGCTCCTCCTCATCTGTTTTCTTCATTGCCTTTGTTATTTTACAGGAAAAATACTGTAATCTAATGCAATAATAGTAATAAACAATAAAAACAATTACCTATAAAAGAAAGAAGCTTTAACTCGTGCTTCATAGTTCTGCCTACAATGAGTTCACCTACAGATTTCTTCTGATGGCTCTAAGACATGCTTCTAGATACAGGAGTTGTCCTTTCTGTATCTCCTGCTATGCTCTCCTGCTAGCAGGACCAATAACCAGTGCATCCTTAGTTCTTGCTTAAGTCACATTCCCCAAGATAAGAGGAAAGGAGGGCTCTCCTTCTGAAGTCCCAGGCAAGACAGGAAGAGGGTCTGAAATGACCTGATGACTTTAATATCACACCTGCTTAATAATTTAAATGCTCATTTATTTTGCAGTGAAAACATGTTCTCTTCAGTGATTCTGAGTTTTGCCAATTTGCTCTTTGAGAGTCAGCAGTTAATATTTTAAGAACTTAATGAAATTCTAGATGATAAATACCCTTTTAACTATCAGGCTCCTAAATACCATTTTTCCTCTGCCGCACTGGTTCTCTCCCTCAGAGATAGCATTTTAAGTCAAAACTGATGTAGAGAGGCTGTGATCCATTGCACTGACACACCAGGATGTAGGTCTGTGATTGCCCAAGGTTCCCCAAGGAGCCCCTCCGAGACAGACCATGAGAGTCTTGCAGGTTCCTCCTGCCTCCACTCTGTAGGCACCTTCTTATTGTCAGCCCTGCCCACTTCCCTCCCCTCCCCCCCCCTTTTTTTTTTCTGCCAGACACTTTGGATCATTTTGTGGATTCTTCTTCTACAGAGTCCAGCTCATACTGGAAGCACACAATCTTCCTTTAACCTTGATTTCTCTACCTTGTATTGGTAGTATGAATGCATCTTCATATCAACAGAACAGTCTATGTCCCTTGACTTAAAAAGAAAAGGGATAAAGGAACAAAAAAAATATCCATACAACTGATGGGAAACAGCAATAATCAAGAACCCTAAGGTAGAATCTGTGAAATTCAAGGGGGGTTTTATTATTATTTTCTCTTTTGGGGTGGGTGAAATGCAATGACAACTTTATTTATTACAATCTAGAAATTATGCTGAAGTTTCTTGTCTATTACTTCTGCATAATCACCTCAGACTGAGAAGGAATTTAAGAAACAACCTGTTAGGTGAATTGAGAGAATGTTTTTGAGTGTGGAAAGTAGGATTTGCTTAAGAGAAAGAACAGAGGGACAAGGAACTCCGTGATTTGAGTCCATGAACATCTGACAAGTTGATATCTATCATCCAAACTGCATTAATATTGTTCCTCATGTTAGTCCGATCGCCCAGAGGGATTTTATTTTCTCCCTCAACATGCAATGCCTCTTCTGTGTTGCAAAACAGAAGTGTGTGGCAGGGATAGGGGACAGGATTCCTTATTTGGAGGAGTTTATATGCTTCTTTCCGCTTCCTTCTGAGTCATTGGTGAATGCTCAGGGTACAGGTTGCTGTACATAGACAGGCACTCCCAGCCTGTATTTTCAATCTTATTCTTGTGCCTTCCGTGCATATCATTACTTCTTCTGGCATGTCATGATAAATGTAGTTGTTTTGCTGCCAATGGTCCTTTCCAATTAGACCCGAGCTTGTTCTTAGAACAAGGAAGAATTTCTTTTTCTACAGTGTTTGGCACTACTTGTATAAACTATGCATGCTCTTTTGAAATGCAGGGTGTTATTCCAAGTGCAATTAAAGGCACTTTTTATTTAAATGGGACTAAAACTCCTTGAGAAGTAATGTTGGAAGATGCGATTAAATCCTGAATGGCAATATAGTGGAGAAAACTCACTCAATTGTTAAAAAGGCAGGAGTTTTTTCCTCTTTCACATGAGTTTTAAAATGAAATATGAAGAATGGCTTCTTTTCTCTATTCCCATCTTGGAAATGTTAAGCACCGTAGAGGCAATTTGAGGAGATTAAAAACAATGAACAGCTTTTCTGTAGCTCTCAGAGGTAGATCATCATGCACTTCATACAAAAGCCTGAGTTCGCTACCCATCAATGTCAAGGGCAGAGCTACCACTTTCCCAAGCCTGCTCTGAGAATCTCTGTTCTTTTCCCAAACCTGCAAACCAACATTCCAGTTCTTTGCTAGGCTCTTCATATTTTCTACCTGGATAATATTTTACCATATATTAAAAGACTACTAATGGGTTGAATGAGTATGGTATGGAGGAAAGATACTTCAAGAAACTTAAATATAGATTTCTTAGAAAGACAGAAGCAATAAGCAGGAAATCTAAAAATGAGAATAAAGGGATTTCTAATGAAATTGTATGATCTGTCTCATAAGATTCACATAAACTCTCTTTAGTATTAAATTCACAGAAAAATATGCTGAAATACTAAAGAGAGTTCCTTTACAATCTGGGTAAGATGTGTCATGTTAAGTGCATTTTAGTGTCATTTTATTGGTATCAGCTGAGGGCAAAAGTTCACATACTAGGTAGAATAAATGAATACTTCATTGCAGGACAGCTAAAATTTTTCTTTTTATTATTATTGTTATTGTTCCAAACTTTGCCAGCATCTTGGTTTATTTCTGATCTATGTTTTTTTCTTTTTCTTTTTTTTTTTTTTTTTTGTCTTCACTAGTAAGGAGGAGATGGTATATAATACAGGAAGCTGTTACTGAAATTTTGTATTGATGGCTTATCATGAATGATAGATGGAACAGAGACACAGAAGTATCGTTGCTGGAATGTTTTGATTTCCATATTTTTATGTTATTCTGTACATTATGCTCTTAAACTTTTAGCAAATCTCCTGCATCTGCTGTTTTAAATAAAAAGTACGCTCTGGCTGATCAGGTTGCTTAAGTTAAGTTAAGGCAAACATTCTTGCTGTTTTATAACTAAATTGTGTGGAAGATTTTATTTGAAATACAGTCTCAGATTCACCAGGAAGAATCTCTGCAAGCCTTCTCTCTTATAAAAGCATTGCACTTAGTGATATCATCCACTGAGTACACTAGGTTCGAAGAAGCATCCAAAGAGGACCTCGGAAATGGTCTTCTCTACTGCTAACCATTGCAGAATAGCTTTACAATCTGAGACTGCAGTGTAGCCATCTTAATTAGCCTTTTATGTTAACATTTTTTTTTTCACAGATCTCTATGATCTGCTTCACTACACTTGAAAAAAAATGAGTCAATTATTTCCTGAATGTTTTTTTTGCTTACAGAGGTACCTTGTAAATCTAGGATAATCATGCTTATTTCTTGTTTCTTACTGTAAGATGATCTTAATCTGTGGTGTACAAACATAAGTGAACACAGACAATCCTTAACTTATACAACAGTATAAAAATGTCAGGTGCTAGGTAACGATACGGAAAGGTGAGAAAAGAGGCCAGTTGCTTTAAAAATGTGTTTGTAGGAAGAAGTCAACATGAATAAAATATTTCTACAGTTCTACTTCAGAAGGGTTGTCAAAAGCATTCCCATAAAAACAGGTCAAAGAGCCTACCAAAATGATGATTTTTATTAAAAAGAGGGTGGCAGAAAGAAATAGGGCTAAGCAGACACAGAAAATATGACTTCATTGAGCCTTAAAATCTCCTTAAATGTGATGAATAAAAAAAATCTGATTTAAAGAATTTTTTATGTGGCTTGCTCTCTATATTCCTCAGTCCTAAATAAAGGCAGCAAATTTTCTGGAAAGAAATAGTGAACAAAATTTTCCATAATGTAGGGTGATAGAGTTAACATGCCTGTTTATTCTCTTAGTGATTGTCTTCCAAGTGATGTTGTCAACAGCAGATCAGACGTATTAACAATAGCCATGTGAATTTAAGTGACAGTACCAGAAATTTAAATCTCAACAGCGTACCTTCTTGCTTTGAGGGTTTCTTATGCATTTTCCACCCTGACTGGTTCTTTAGCGGCTCTTTTGCAGGCAAACTATCGGCATCGAGATAGAGAATATTATTATAATTTTTGCTGTTCTTGCCTCTGCCAGTCTGAAATCGTCACAGGCAGCATTCATTCATGTATTTTGAAAGGAGTGTCTCCTTGCAGTTTCCAGTGCTTTACAGGCAAAGCATAAACAGTCCTCGAGATTCAATGACTTCTGAGCTAGATTAATATTCTACTCAGGTTGAACTATTTCCATGTTGTCAACAAATATGCTCCAATACTTTTCTTTTCTTGGTTTTAGAATATATCATCCAATATAAACATGCGCCGATTAAAATGGATTTAGTTACAAAACACCTACTAAAGGCATAGCCTGAGGCAATTACTGTTGACCTACTGTCATTTCAGTGATCCGTGTCTCAGTTTACTCTCCCATAAAATAGGAACAATGATGGTGATATGAAGAAATAAGTTTAAAAACAGGTTACTATTACTGTTATTTTCCATGAGTTCCCAAACTCCCTATGTGAGCATATTCCTGTAACACTCTCCTCCTCACTGTTCACTTTAGTCTTTGCTCACAATGCCCCTTTTAGTATATACTTTGTAAGTCAAGGATCATCAGGTATGGCATTACACTTCATGATAATTATCTCTTGCTGGTGCTATGCAACTGCTTCTGTTGTTTGGCATCTTCCATTATGCCCTTTATATGACTTAACAAAGTAGATGTATTTTAATTATGGTATGTTGAACACTTATCACAGTTTTGTTCTTTTATATACACTGAACACATGCTGTATGCTGTCAATAAAGCCTTCTGCAAATGCTGTAGTTTCTCTTGTTCTCTTATTTGTACCACTCAAGCTGCCTTATAGAGTTTTAACCAGTCAGCAAATGGAGAGATGACGAACCAAGTCATATGGTGCCACTGCATTTAAAGAGCTTGCTGATTCGCCGATTTGGTGATTTCAACTGTCAGGTGCAGGAACAGCTGAAATGCTTTCCTTGTTTATTACAGAGAATTTCAGATTTGCAATTATTTATCTGGAAATAATAATATGTTATTTTTCTGAATATTTTAAAAATAAAATTGTTGATAATTCATGATTTCTACTGAAGGGTAGAAAAAGTGGGAGGGAAGGCAAGGGGGAGGAAACCTGAAGCTCCTCACCCATCTTAACCCATGTTAACCTGATTACCTGAGGCCAGTTGGGAAAAAAAAAAAAAAAAAAAAAAAAAAAAAGCAAACAACAGTTCCCCAACATTTCCTGACATAGGTACTTTCATGCTTTCCATTTGCTAAGGTAATTTTCTTAACAGGACTTGTTGTCTGAATCCTTTTGTAACCAAGAACAGAAATGTGTGATTTTCTATTAAAACACATTTCAATCCATCATGAGTAAAATTTTCATTTTTGACAGAAATTAGTCCTAGATGTTGCTGAAGACTTCTTCCCTCTGGATCAGCTCCTTCCTTAAAAAATAAATAAACTAAATAATCATGAATTAATAGTCAAAAATGATTCTTTAATTAGATCTTGGACTGAAGACTAACCTAAGTCTTAAATGTATAAGATCTCACTACACTTGGAAACAGGGAAGTAGCTTCTTTTATTTCCAGTGCAGTGATTAAAAACCGATCAGAAATCCTTTGCTACAGTTGAAAACTAAATGAGTAGGCTGTCTATTTTAGCGATTGCTAAGAAGCCAAGTCAAAGAAAAAAGCTATCTATTAAAAACATATCTAGTCATTCCGACTCTCCAAAACACAGACAAAAATGTTTTACATTAGTAAAACAGAATGGAGAAATGTTCTGTGATCCCTGGAAGGGTGGTCTGTCTATGGCTGCAGACACTGCACCAGGAATGTCTAGTGCAAGTGAGTTGCATTGCATGCTCAGAGCCACAGGCTGTCATGCTGAGGCTTACAAATGTAAGAAACTGGAAAGGTCCTTAGTTCTCCAGGGTTCTTGAAATGGCAAGCACTCATAGTCCTGTAATGAAAAAAAAAAAAAAAAAAAAAAAAAGGAGACAGGACCATTTAGCTTTTAAAAATGTTTTATTTATAGGGAATCGTGAAAGTACAAGTAAACTGCCTCTCAACTTGACTACAAAGAGCACATCAGAGCTGGCCATCTGAGATGTCTAGCAAGCAGCCAGCAGCACTGGGGACTTTTATTAATAATAAAACTGCAAAGCAATTTAAGTTAGTGGCATCTGAAAATAAGTGACATTTCCCCGTAAAAGTGTTCTCTAAGACAACATACAGGAATGAATAATGGTGATAATAAATCTGCTTTGGAGGAGGAGAGGCAGAAGCAGTTATTGCTGGCAAAGTAAGTAGCACTTAATTTTCTTTCGAATATAAAACATCTTCCATTCATATGTATGATCTATTCTAAATGATGCATTATTGAAAATTATTATTTTTTAGCACATTTTAAGGAAAAGGAGAGGCCTGGCTATGAGATAAAAATGTTGGTAAAGCATTTAGAAGCTAGCAGAGTCAAAACAATTGGTATTCTGTTAAGATTTAATATTGTATCAATATTGTGTCAACTAATTATAAACATATGTTATTGAGAAGTTTGTGACTTTTTTAGTGTTTGTTAAGTCAAAATCTGTGTAAAAGTTATTTGAAGGAAGTGGAAAATGACAAGCATAAAAGATTTTCTTCTTTTGTTTTTCTCTTTTGCTTTTCAGAGCACTAAAGCAGGTTGTTTTAGTTAAGTTCTAATTCACCCACAAAATTACATTCACTAGCCTGTCGTCCACCATGTGAATTTATTGAGTTCTTTAGAAGGGGAGCGTGTTGCTGTTTTCCAAGTTGTATTAGCTGAAGAATTTAGGAATAGCTAAAAGTCAAGATAAAATATAATTTTTCCTTTTCACATGGAGAAAGGTGTTCAATTTATGGTTAGTAATCTTTTTTCTTTATATATTAGGGAAAAAGTAACACATATTTTGAAACATGGATGAAACTTGGGCAGCATCTATCAGAAACGTGTGACTGTATTTAATCCTGCCTTGGGGCAGTAGAAAGACTAGATGATTTTTTTATAGTCTCTCCCACCCTGATTCTCTTAGATTTTAGGAAACTGGAATGAAGCTTCAAAGGCTCCCAAACTTTGTGGCACCTACTTCATTATATGCCCTTCTGATTCACAGGTTTTGTAGCAGTAAGTAGGCAATCTTTGTATCTTCATTAAAGCAAAGCATTCATGGGAAAAGTTCTAGCAAGCCATATAAAAATCCTGCAATAACCCATTGTAATCATCCCAAACACTGAAGATTGCAGAGAAATGGCTGGAGCATTTTAAACCACCGTGATGGAATATTATATGCTTTCTAAATAAAGTTATATAAAGCACAACTGATATCTTTTCCCAGAGTAGATTTCCCAGAGTTTTGCCCAATCTTGTTTCAATGACTAATGCTAATGAGGATACCAATGGGAAACAGTGAAGTTGACAGGAAAGATTCATTATGCACAATAGAGAAAAAATGACGAGAGTTTACAGGAAATAAAATTCTTGGTTTAACACTGCTAAATGAGCAATTTGAAAGTTTCAGTGTTCTTTTGACACAATAGGAGACCAAAGTACTTCCAGCTTTCCTTTTCTGATAATAATTTTTCAGATATAAAGTGTTTGGGCTTTTTATGACAATATTTTGGGGCAAAAATCAACATGAAACCTCATCTTGCGTATATGTGAAGTTTCATAAGCTGCCATTTACAGTCTTATTTTTGAAGAACAAAACAAGATCTAGCATTTATAATAAATCAAAAGAGTGGCACAGAAATGTGAAGCTCAATGATTTATCTAAATTTGATATATTTTTTTTAAAGGGCAAGGGGTTTTACGATGTCCATAATATGGTAGTAAAAAAATATAAAATTAGAGTCAGGTGAGAGAAGTGAGTTTAGATAAGTCTAGATCTGTGTCAGTCTTTGCTTGACTGAAAATACGAGGGCACATCATGAAGAATAAACTTAAGTATTTTATGGTAATAAGTAAGTAAGTCATTGATTCTGAGTGCTTATGTTCATAATTGAAGCCAATAGTTTAATGGCCATATGTTGGCTTACACATAAAATTCTGTTGTTGCATGATGAAGTAGCTGAGCTTGGATACAGTAGAATGCTGAAGCAAAAATTGATGCTAAGTAGCCAACATTTCTCTAGATAGAAGACCAAATGCCAAAGTGATGCCTGTGCTACTATAAAAGATGATCGCTATTCACACACAGATTTTTTCACCAGGGTGCCCCAGTTGTATCCTTTCTTCTCCTTTTGCAGCTATGTGATGATCTACAAAATGAAATTGCATGAACTGAGATGAAAATATAACATGGTACCTAAATACAGTATTCTGACGTGCTTCTCTGACTTCTCAGATCCCTGTTTGCTTACTCAGGAATCCTACAGATGTGTGAAAGCAATGGATGCTTCTGTTTCTTACATAAAATATCCTCCAATAGCAGCATTCTGCTCCTTCTATGTCACCGGTTGCCTCATAGGCAACCCTATTGCCCTTGTCATAGGGTTGACAAAACTTTCTGCCTCTTTTGTTCCTAGATCATGTCAGGGCCTGAAAACCATATATTCTGCCAACCATCTCTGAAGGTGTTACGGTTTGATAAATATTTTGGTATATGTACAGAAGTGTTTGATTTGGTGCTTTCAAAATATACTTTGAGCAGAAAAAGGCTTTGCACATCTATGTTGTTGTACCAAGTACCTGTACAGAAGTTAAGCCAATAGCTCAGTTCTTTTAAATGTGAGTTTCATAGGTAGTATTAGAGAATGGGATACAACTATGCTTCTGTGAATATTCCAAATATTCCTGTTACATGCCTACTTTCCATGTTTTGCAGTGCTTATCATCTTGAAGGAGTAAAAAACAGATGCCCTCAGTTGAGATATGCTACTACCCTATTTTTTATACTTGCTTCCTCAATATAACTATAACTGGAAATCTGAGAGGAGGCCTAAGCAAATGTAGGAAAAGGGAATGTTTTTTGCAGCCTCCCACTGCTGCTTTGGCCACTGAATGCTTAAAAAATCAACCTACTATTGCTGCTATTATAATCAACATCAAGAATAATTTGTATAAATAAGTGATGCTAAAGTTGAAGTCCCATTTGTTCTTGGGTATATATGCAGACACCTACAGCTGTAAGTGTACCGTGGAGAAAAAAGCTGATGGGACTTGAGGCCTCTCCCTTGGCACTGTGATGAGTGCTCCTCCGGGATATGAAATGTTGCAGCTCAGCAGCATTCCTGCATTCACTTTGTGCTTTGGTCACCCTTTCTGGCTAAACTTTTCTGATTTTGAAGAAGAAATTTCACACAAGAAATTCTTTGTCTCATGGAGATAGCATTTGTCCCAGATTTTATTTGTTTTACTGGTTTTACTGCTTCCCTCTTGCCTTCTTGTGCCCACATCATCACTGTCTCTTGATGTCTGTAGAAGAGAGCAAAGAAATGCAGAGATACAAGTAATCTTTCTCTCTTCAATAAAGAATTGAACTTTTTTTCAATCTCAAAAAAATAAGTCAGTCTGCACATGCTTTGGTTTTGATTCTGAATGCTAAAGATCAGCTCATTTTTATCCAAATGAGTTTGTCTCATTCAAGTTTATGCTCGTGCTGCATTTCCTATTGCTCAAGTGAATGAATACTAACTTATGGGAAACATTGAGACAAATGTTTGTCATGAGTACTTGGTTCTGTATTTGATATATATTATTGGTTAATTTCATATTTAATGTTACCTCTTCTATCTTTTTTTAAGTGAGTTATTCAATGACAGAAATATGCCTAAAAATTGTTTGACAGCATGATTGATGCTTATTTATTTATTTATTTTTATGGAGCATTTCAGCACAGGGCCATCATAAATCTGAGCTATTTATTCTCTAATGGACTAAGACTTTACTTGCTTTCTTAAAACCTTCCTCATGAATTGCTGTGATAGATGGATAAAAACAGAAATTTGATAACTTTATGTGCAAAAAGTAATACTTTGCGGTAGTCTTTAGAGACTCATTTATACGAATATAATTGTTTTGTTATAGCCTTGTCCTTATGCTCTGCTCTGTGAATGCTTTAAAATGTAATCTCATTGTCTGCTAACCCAAAATCAATATAAAAGTAAGTGAAGCAGCTAAGATTTGAAAGGAAGAATTTTTCATGTTAGAAATTAGCATGTCATCTTTCCATTTGCCATATTACAAACAAATGATTTCTATGTAAAATATATTTACTATCTATTTAGTCCATTGGTATCCATTTAATAATAAATAAAAGTAATATTAATTGCAGTTGTTCAGCAGGATGTTTTAATCTCTCCCACCTGAGAGATTGTAAATAATGTAGCATTTAGAATTATGCAGAGATTTTACATACAAACAAACACCTCTGTGATGCTGAAGTTTTAAAATTAGACTTATCTTCATAAAAACTCGGAAGGTCCTAGTCTACTAGGTCCTAGTCTTCTAGACCAGGCAATTTCCAGTATTACATGATTCAATACAAAATATTTAATGCTGGACTGTAAGCAGGCAATCTGTCCCCAAAGGACATAGTCTTAGTCACAGTTGTGACCATAATTACAAAATTTCCTCTCCTGTTTAAGTGGATGCAACTATGGAAGAGATTGCAGGAAGATGATGTGCTGACATATGGACTGATACTTTGGCAGTTAGAGATGCCAAATCAAAGGGTATTTCTTGTTCACTGTCCCTTTTTTCTAAGGACAATCATTCAATCATCAATATTCAATATTCAATCATTCAATCATCAATCATGCATATTCAGTCATCACCAGTAACTGGTGAATACAGTGTTTGTCTTCTCAGTCCTTGTGGATGAACTACTTGTGCAAGTGTTGAACCTCACCTTGACAGATACTTCTGGGTGTCTCTTGATAAAGTCTTAATCTGTTAAGCACCTAGCCTTTCAGACTAAGGTAACACTTAGGTCCTGAGGTCCTTTCTGTATCTAGTGCTTCCGGACTTTGGTACCTGAGTCCACACCTATAGAATCAAAGATAACATCTCTATTCTAACTCAAAAGTTGTGTAGATAAATATAGTGCTCAAACTCCATGGTAATTCGGGCATATTTATCCTATATAGACTTAATATATTTTAAAAGATTTAATCTTCTTATTGATAATTTAGATGCACAAGATAGGCATCAATTTCTAATAATTTAAGCACTGTGGCTTTTTGGATATGTAGAATTGGAAAGTGCTCTTTATCTTTGTAATTTTTTAATAACTATGAAAAAAAATTATCAATGTTTTTCTTTTCCTCTCCAAGGTAAGAAGTGTAGAATCATTAAGGTTGGAAGGGACCTTTATAGATCATCCAGTCCAATCTCCCTGCACACACAGGATCACCTACAGCATATTACACAGGATTGCGCCCAAGCAGGTTTTGAATATCTCCAGAGAAGATTCCACAACCTCTCTTGGCAACCTGTTCCAGTGCTCTATCCAGTGTTCCAGTGCTGCATCATTAGTGAAGCCCCTGCAAAGCCACAAAGAACAAAAATCCAACTCCCCAGACACGGAGTCTTTGCAGTGCCACCTCACTTGGAGCGGTCACACTGGCCAAGAGAGAAAAATGAGGAATTCTGCAAGCTGTGGAGCACTGTCAAGAAATGATTCCTTAAGTTTCTGTGGAACTTTTAGTGCTTCAGTTTGTGGCCATTTCCTCTTGACCTGTTGCTGGCTACCACTGAAAAGAGACTGGTCTCATCCTCCCCACCCCTTCCCCTTTGGTATTTATAGACACTGATCAGATCCCCTCTCAGCCTTCTCTTCTTCAGGCTGAACAGGCCCAGCTCTCTCAGCCTCTCCTCATAGGGCAGATGTTCCAGGCCCCTGATCATCCTTGTAGCCCTACGCTGGACTCTCTCCAGCAGCTCCACATCCCTCTTGTATTGGGGGGCCCAGAACTGGACACAATACTCCAGATGTGGCCTCACCAGGGCTGAGTAGAGGGGCAGGATCACCTCCCTCGACCTGCTGGCAACACTCCTCCTCATGCAGGCCAGAATCAAATTGGCCCTCTTGGCCACAAGGGCACACTGCTCCCTCATAGATAACTTATTATCAACCAGGATTCCTAGACTCCACAGAGCTGCTTTCCAGCAGGTCAATTCCTAATCTGTACTGGTGTCTAGGGTTATTCCTCCCCAGGTGCAGGACCTTGCACTTGGCCTTGTTGAATTGCATGAGGTTTTTCACCGCCCAGTTGTCCAGTCTGTCCAAGTGCCTCTCGGTGGGGCAGCGCAGCCCTCTGGGATATCGGCTACTCCTCCCAGTTTGGTATCATCAGCAATCTTGCTGAGGGAGCACTCTGTCTCTTCATCCAGGTCATTGATGAATAAATTGAACAGGACTGGACTGAGGACTGACCCCTGTGGGACACCGCTAGCTACAGGCCTCCAACTAGACTCTGCGCCACTAATCACAATCCTCTGAGCTCTCCTATGCAGCCAGTTCTCAAACCACCACACTGTCCACACATCTAACCCCCACTTTCAGAGCTTCCCAGGAGGATGTTGTGAGGGACGGTGTCAAAAGCCTTGCTGAAGTCCAGACAGATGACGTCCGCCGCTCTCCCCTCATCTATCCAACTGGTCATTCCTTCATAGAAGGCTGTCAGGTTGGGTAAGCATGATTTTCTCTTGTTGAATCCAATAGCTCAGTAGCTGAATAGCTCAAGTCTAGTTCCCAGTACCTCCTATTAAGTTTTATAGCTGTATCGTAACTTGATCACAACAGTGAAATCCTAAATCTAAACCTAATTTTAGCTGCATTGAAATTTTTTAATGCATCTGACTATTAATGCCATTATACCACATAAACTTTCCGTTACAGCTTTTTGACACAGCAGCTTAATGTTTTATTGCGGATGGGGAAGGAATAAGTTTGTCCAATGTGAAGGCTCACCTACATTGTCTAAGAAGGAAACCTCCTTTCTAAAATATCATAAAGCAAAAAAGAGCGGGTGGCTGTCACAGACAGTGTGGGCTTGCACATACAGTTGAGGGGACAGATCCCTTTCTTCTATTGATTTTACAAGTATATCAGCCTTAGCCTGTAATCAGCAAAACTTTGAACCTGACAAGTGTAAGTACATGCTACTTCAAAAGTCAAGGTAGGAAATCAGTTAAACATACTCTTTTAGCCCCAGTTGTTAAAGATACTTATTTCTAGTTGTTAGGAAAGCCTGACTTCCATTACAATTACAGCTTTTTTATATCATTTTGGAAGTGATATTAAGGGGGTGTTAAGGGGTATTAAATATGATTAAATTTCTTCATACTTGAGGGTTTCTTTACAGTGCTAGTGAGGCTGCCAAGTGGTCTAGTGTAAACTCGGATGGTAAATCTTGATTACAGTCAGTGGCAAAACTCATATTGACTTTAATGGAAGGAAATTTCATTCAGCTTTTAGAGCTAAAAGGGATCATAATGATCATCTAGTCAGAACCACAGCATAATACAAGACAGAATTTCTTCACGTGATTCCTACACATAGTCTATAATTTCCGCACGAGCTTTTAGAAATGCACATTTTGATTTAAAGATCTTAGTGATGAAGAATTAAGTATTTCCCTAGGTACATAGTCCAAATAGTTGATTAGATTCACTGATAAAAATATGCAGCTAGTCTAATACCAATCATCTATCTCCTACCATCAAATATTGGATCTTGTTATGCTTCATTTGTTAAATTAAAGGGCTATTTACAATCAGAAATATTTTAATTGTAAGCAAATGTAGATTGTAATGATGTCACTTCTCATCCTTTTCCTGAAGGTTCTAGAAATTTAGCAAATCACTTTTTTTTTTTCTAATCTCAGGTTATTTGTGCAGTGCTGCTTCTGAAGTTTTCTGTTTCCCTGTATCTTTTTTTTTTTTTCTTCTTTAAGATACAGACAGTAAAAAAGGATGCATCATTCCAACAGATCATCTCACTAGTGACAGAGTATGGGCAATGAGGATAGTATTCATGGAAAATTTTCCCTGAGTACAGTACTTTCTAAATTTGTCTGGTTTGTATTAAACTGACTGCCAGAAGTTAAAGAGAGCTCTTAAGAAATAGAGAGTAAAGAGTAGCAAAGACATAATGTGTGGGATAAGCATCTACAGAGTATTTGAGATAAAAGTGTGTAGGCACATCACATGGAAAATAGTTATATACAACCCTTCGTGTTTTACCCTTCGTTAATTGTTTTCAGAGGCGGTTGACGTGAGGATGCTTATGTGACAGAGTGTGTCCTGATGATTTGAAACTGTTGGTCAACAAGGAAGCTGCCTAGATAACATCTACTGCAACAAGAGGAGATGAGGCCTAGTACATACATGTAGCCAATGTGCTCTTGGGAGTCATGAGAAAAGTTGGAAGCAGGACTTGTTCTATATGACCTTTGTGAAAAAAAATGATTTTTCTCGACTGTTTCCTCCTTTCAATATCTCTTTCTCTGTGTTTCAAAGTGTTCTTTGCTTCCTTAGCATTGTATTTTACCAAGAGCTCAGTTTCTGTTAATTATATGTCATTTTACCAAAGCCCATTTTGGACTTCCTGCTCTCTAAAACATGGGTCAATCTAGTTGCTGAGTGTAATTTTCACTCTTAATTTTCAAATGTAATTTTCTGTGCACTGCCATACATGTCGTAAGTTCAACTGAAGCCCACTTACCAGGTGAGGTAGATTCTCTACAGACTCAGGAGAACAGATTGTTAGCATTATTTGTCCTAGTTTTGTCCTGCAAAATTCAATGGCAGTATTGTTCTACATCATTTACAATAAGGTCAATAGGCATTGGACTAAAATAGATTCTCTTCATTTAAGACAAACTCTCTCTTCTAATGAAAAGCAGAAGTAAGCAATCATTTCTGCTACCTTTTTTTTTTTTTAATGGATAACCAAAAATGTAAAAAGCACTTTACAAACCTTGCTAGTCCCATAATTGTTGGTAGGAATATATCTGTAACTCTGGTTAAAGTATAAGGCAGTCTCATCATTTTCATGACTGCATTACATTATTGACTCATTCTCTGAACAGCCAAGTCTTTCTCTCACTTTATAATTTCCATTTTAGTAGTCTTCATATGTAATCATCAACTTTGACAATTTTATTCACCCCTTCTATAAAAATAAAGCTCAAACACCCTTCATTCTCATTTATCTACGAAGCATGGTCAGTTGCTTCTATAGGGACCTTTTATGAGGAGCTAGCATGAGAGAAAGCATAAGGAAAGGGAATATAGTTGATGACTACACTGGAAAAGGAAGAGAATTAAGGAGGGAAATAGGAAAACAACCTATAGAAATTCACCTCTTTATGGAGCAGCCAGACTGCCTATTTCTGAGGTTGTTCAGGCTGAAATTAAACTCGTATATTGAAGACGTCTGCCGGCTTTCTGAATAGGTAATAATAAAACTGTATATTTGGGTTGAAACGCAGTTATAGGTAGAACACCCACATGCTCAGTAGGTGCTCTCACCCACGGGCACTCTAGCCTGTATGAAGTTCTTTGTAATGATGTGTAAGAGATCAAGCCTTTTGCTGGATCCTGATCCTGACATAGTTAACTCTGCAAAACATTAAGCTCAAGTCAAACTAATAATGTCTTTTACGGTTGTTGTTTAAACAGGATCTACTTTATAATTCATACTCTGTCTTAGCTGCGTGATCTCTTCTTGCATCAATCCCTTTATACTTTTCAGAACATGAGTGACTATAATATTTTCTCCAGCAGTGTGCAGGAATCATAATAAGCATCAAGCCTAGGTTTGTATGTGTTATGTGTGAATGTGAGTGTGCTGGTGGCACGGAGGAAGGAAAGATGTAGACAGAAAAAGCTGGCATCTCTCCAAGGTCATAGCTGCGTCGTTTTTTCTAATATGGTGTATTCTCACTGAAGATGTATTATCCAGCTATAGAAACTGAAATGTTATGGAACATCTGTAGTCTTTCTTGTTATAGTAGTTGGTTACCTAAAGGCAGATACCAATGTCCCCACATGCTGTAATAGCATCATCCCATATAACTGTACCATCCCTTTAACATCATGCTGTATTTCTACCTCAACTACCACAAGTATTTATGTGCAAAAAACAAAAACAAACCCACAGTTACTAAAATCTTTAGGAGCACAAGGCAGTATGTACAAAGCATTAGTAAAAGCAAGACTGACTTTTATTTGGACCACCATCAATAGATTTGAGCTAGAATATAAAATAGCTTGATACCACATAATTACGATAGTACAGTCAATACAATAATGAATGAGGAATGCTTTGAAATGAAAGTCAAGCTGATAGTCAGACATACATCCACTGACATGGATTGTTGCCAGGATATTTGCTTTTTTATTTCTCTGTCATATATGATTATGCTCAAATTCCCTGAAGTCCTTTAGCTGAATTACAAATTATGGCTTTGTTTGGAAACAAATATGCCACAAAGGCATTGTGTACCTTCTTGTATGTGGAGTACGATGTTACTCACTACAGAGGTGCATTAAAATACTTTAGATATTTCTCCTGTCAGTCCAGTTACAGTCCAGTCCACAATTGCTTGTGAAAGATACAACATGGCTGCCTTTGGAAAAAATAAATTTCAGTAAGTATATTTCAGATCTTCTTAAAGCATTATAAAAGTCAAACTCATCTTGGGAGAAAATGGTGGTGTGTGTATATTTATATATATAGAGAGAGAGATACACAAACGTGTGTGCACGCACACACACACACACATATACGTATAATTCTATAAATGTTATATATAGTATTCAAATATTTCCAATGCATTGTCAGTGCAAATACATTTCTACAATAATTCACAATGTGATTAATACTTCATACTTTGGAATCCAGAAAAAGGTTCTAAATAATGGTCATTTTTCTTGTTAAATTTTCATTAGAATCTACAAATGATTTCCACTATTTGAAAATGCTTTCATTTTAAAATATGTTTTTCTGTTTCAAGTTAGTTAAGTCAGGTGATATACACAAGTAGCTTGTTGTGACTGGGGTACCTGCTGATTGGAATGATGCTGAATAGTTTCTGAAAAAAATTTAGTGATGGGGAAAATGTGTGCACAGATCTTTGTGTAACAGGAATCTAGGTCATGAACTGCAGCTAACCATCATGACTGAGGGGTTTGTATAGTGAGACTGGAAAAATCCCATGAAATGATGACACATTTATTCTCTGGGGGGTTCACATTGACTTTGGGCATTGTCATTAAAAAGTGCAGTGACATGCACTCCCAACAGAACTATGTATCCGGCTCCAAACGTGTATGCACAGAATTTGAGCTCCTTTGTTTAGTATTCAATTAGCTGTTGCTCTTCATTTGCTGATTAGTTTTGTTTTCTGATATTCTTAATGATATTTTATAAAAAATAAGTTCACTGTTTCTTCAAGCACTCCTATCGAAAACACCTTCATAAAATTTTTATTAAAAAATATAGATGCAGTCAAAATACACTTGATTAGATAATAATTCTATTTTGTTAACATTTTTGTCAAGCTCTACATATTTTCTTGATAAATTTCTTATAGTCTACCATACACCAGAATTCTCATAAAATAAAGGTGAAAATTGTGTCCTGATTTGTCATCAGTAACTTCTTTCTTTAGTTTCAGAAATATTAGGGGAAGACTTGGTGTTATGCAGTATATCATAGCTGGGGCTGCATTTGAAAGCAAGGATAGTGAATACCTGCCTATTGAAAAAACTCAATACAATTTGAAGGAGCCAACAGAGCACAAAAAGCTAGCCCCCTGGGCAGCTCAGATTTCCTGCAAATCAAAATGATTCCTGAATAATTTCCTTAGCTGTACTGAAATATTTTATGAACCTAAAGATTTTCTGAAGCTAACTCATTTTTCTAAACAGGGGGTAATTACTTCACGCTGTTCTGTCTTTAAAGCAGGCTCCTCTGACTTCATTCTGCATCAGGCACAACGTGCCAATTTGCTCTCTCTCAGCCCTCTGAACTACTTCTGATTCGTTACTCTTCCTCTTTGCTAAATGAAAATAACCCACCATTTAATCACTTGCTTACAAGTGATTTTCACAGAGGAAAATTCTCTATCCATTCCTGGTTTCTCTAGCAGTTTCTGCTGTTTTTTTACACATATCAGGTATAATTAACCCTATAAATTTTCTCATCGCTTGCATATTTAACTTGCACACACTGAAACAGAGAGATAATAACTGTTCTGAGATGCACTCTTTTGACCCCTTGTCTGACAATGACACTTGTAGCATAAATGAGCAAATTAGATAAGCATAATCTTTCTCTTGTGCTTTTTTTGAGAGAGTAGCAGCAGTATTCCAGATGTGTTCAGAGTTAATTGAGATTGACGTTATTCAGTAGTAGATGCTGTATCTTCCACAGAAAACATAAAACAAGGTTTTACGGATCTCATATCTATTTGATTTTCCTTCCCTAGCTTACTTATCCCTTCTTAGAATTTATAAGAAAGTGGAGATCTGTATGGAATTACCTGCCTTGTGGTTGATTATGAATTTCAAAAGAAAAAAAAGAAAAAGAACTTTCCAACCAATAAGAATAGCAATGCTTTCAAGCAATTAAAGTTATGCCTTGTTTTTTAGTGTTTACATAACACCAAAATAGCATTACGGTCTAAGTGTACATCAAGGAGTCCTAATGTATGCACACTTATTTTTCCCCTGTTGCTTTACTTCACAGGATAAGCAGCTCGTTTTTTATCTCCGTTCTAGAAGATGTCTTTAGCTCACAGAGCAAAGGCATGTGCTTTTATTAATGAAGATCTTGGAGCTGATCTCTGCTGCTGTGCTTTTTGAAAGTGTAGGTACCACAATGTGTTATTACAATGTTAGAGTAATAACATAATAAGGATATTATGTATCCTTAGAGGATAGGATACACAACAAAAGTCTTCTAGAAAATTAATTACCATGAGGTGACTGTAATTTACTCCAGTTCAATTGTGTGAGGTAGCACAGCCATACATCAGCACATCCTAAAAGTGTCAGGGGATTTATATCAGGACTTAATATTGATAGTACTCTTACGCAAAATGGGTCTATTGTAAGGGAAGCAATTCTTTTGATTCAGACTTAAATCAGAGTTTCCTTTTGAAATTATTTAATGGGAAAGACCACTTAGAGGACAACCAACTGTGCATGTTTTAGAACTGTGTATGTTTTGAATTATCACAGGCTAGTGCCACTCACATATGTGTGGGTATATAGTTTTCCAGAGGACTGCTGACACAAATTCATATAGCCTGCCCGCTTGTTCCTGACATATGTAGTTGATTGAGGGAAGGATGACGTATGGGCTCCACACCTTCAATGCTTCTTTGTTTTCCAAGGAACATGTTGCCACAGAATGAACATGGCTGCTACCCCCATTCTGAACATCGCAGCTGGGACAACATGGTCCTGTCGTTATTGTCTTTGCATAGATGTACACGTGGACAAGTAAGGAAATTTCCATTTCAGAGGTTGAGAAGCCATTCCAGACATTTTCATACCTTATTTTCTGCAAAGGAAGAGGAGGGGGAAGTACTTTTCTATTCAATCAACATTTTAAAGAACCCATTACGATATTATTTGAGGAATCTAGAACATTCCCTTCTGATGATAGATCTCAGTATTATTCCTACAAGTACCTTGCCTGCTGTAAGTTTGAGGCGAGCAAGTAAAAATAGTTCAAGTGTATCTATTTTGTTGGTTTTGTGTTTTTTTTGTTTTTGTTTTTCTCCCTTGGATCTGTACACATAATCCTATTATTACCATTTCAGATGAAAAAATGCATTTGGATAGTCCTGCTGTGTTAATTGGATAAAAAAGAATCTGTGCTTAGATACAAAAGACAGTAATTTCTGGGTAAATTTATCTTGAATTATGCCAATTTTCACTCTGTGAGAAATAAATTAAATCCCTACTTAAATATATTTTCTACTAATTTTCCTAATATGAATTAATTTTCAGAATCAAGTCTTTAGACTGATTTTATTTTCCACTTCCTTCTTTAAAAATAATAATAATAAAAAGAAATTCGAGAACCAGGAAATGTCAAGATGGATGCACAAGCGAGACTTCTTCCACATAAGCCTGACATTATGATTCAAGAACTGGAATAGACAGAGGGTTGATATAGGTGCTAGATTATTCATCAGAAAGAAATTATATTACATTTGCTAATTAAGATTTTATTACATGCACCTGTTGCTTCCTAATTGCGTAACTGGAACCCTTTGTTTACAATTGTATAAATTTGTTTGGAGAGTGCACTGCAGCTAGTGTACAACTTTCAAACGCTTCTCTCCTGAAGTGATTGCATTTTACTCCTTTTTCTCTATCTATCTCATACATGCAAACACACTATAAACCTGTTAAATTACCTCATTTGAAAGGAAACAGATGGGCTCCAATTTCCCTTAAATAGGTTCATTTGTTAACTTCTAAACTTTTCCTTAGGAATATTTAAACACAATGTATAGTGTACTTCTCTCAGTACCTTCAGCACTCCAAGAGTTTCTCTCTCTTTGTGATTGTGGTTAATGTGTTGCTCTTTGCACAAGAACCTCACTCTGAAGTTGATCGGACAGAGCCCTGTATATTGTTTCTTAATGGTTATTTCTCTATATACTTTGCATAGTTTAGACCTATTATATTTCATAGTTCAAAGGAATTTTGATTATCTATTCCGAGCTCTACAAGGTGAGAGAATAGTTAGAAAACATATTTTTACATCTATTATGATTCATATACTCTGTTTGCACAAATATACCTGGGCTGAATTTTAACAAGGTTAGATTTTGATTCTAGAAATGTTCAAAAAGAAATATGAACCTCATAAAAATAGTTGTCATTGAATACTGAAAGTCTTTCTTGAGTCTCTCCAAGCAAGAAAGCAGAAAACCAGCTTTCTGAAAATTGTATATGAAAATTCATATTTAAGTGTTTATCTCGCTCCAGTTAGAAAAATGTCTGAACATCCAAGACTTTCCTACTTGCATTGTTTTAAGCCTGTAATATAGAGAAGTATTAATATGTTTTCAAATCATGTGTAAAGGTTGGGTTAATCTTGTCTTAATTCACCTATATGAAAAGCAGATGATTAATTTGAGCCAGATCTGTAGGAACATTGCAAAGCTAATGCAGATAGCCTGGCATTCTGCAGTGATTTAAACAATCTACCTTAGACATGATCTACAGTAGATGTTTAACATAGGATAAATCATCCTCAGGTGCTTCTCTCCATTTATTACCGAGGGAGTTTGGATGACCAGCTCTACCAGTATAACTAAATTTACATATCCAATGTTAAATGACATTAGTCCTCTCCCAAGAAGCTGAGGGCTAAACTCACAAATGTTGAAGTGGTCAGGTTTGGCTTACCTCCCAATTTAGCCTTCTAGATTCAAAACTGTAACTTCTCACCCCCTTTCTCCCATACTACTAGGTAGCAGAATTGTAGACTTGTAAAGACCATAGGTAACTCTGATTTTTGCATTATGTTTTCCCATGCATTGAAAGGTCTATATCTCTGAAAGCCAGATTTGTCTCAGTACTTTCAGAGAATTCTGAATGTAAATCATTTAAGAAAAAGTAGGTTTTGCAAAATGGTACTCTGCAAAGTCAGTAAAATCCAACTGTTAAAATCATTCTGGCAACACTAACTCATTCATGTTGTAAATTTTTACTCACCCTTCTCAGAGACAGACTAAAACAAGCTATCTTGTTATTTATGCAAATAGAATACCATAAAAGATTGTACTGCTTGTCACATCCAAGCAATATACACTCAGTTTTTCAAGACTATTTATTACTTATCTTATACCTTGCCTTATGCCTTAACAGTACTTTGGATTTTTTTTTTCTATTTGGCCATTAAATTCTATCTGCAGTGATAGAATTTATGCTTACATAAGAAAAAAGTATTAGACACCTTTTTCATTCTCTTCCCACTTACTGACTTCTGATACTTATTTGAATGACAAGAAAATTACTGTAGAACAATATAACCTCCACAGATGTCAGCGGTATTTCTTTTTGTTTGTTTTAGAACAAAGACTAAATCCTGAAGCATTATAATTCCTGTGCATTCTCCTATGACTTCTTCCTCTATTGTACAAGCATTAAACACCAAAACTGCACTCTTTGTCCTCTTTTAATTTCATTTTAGTTGAATTTAGAATATGGTGGGTCATCTTTAAATACTTTGCTTACTATTTAGCTGAGAGTTTATTTTCATTAGAATCTAAATATATGCTTAAGGATGCTGTAGAATAAAATATGCCTCAGTGTAAATAAAAGTTCAAAAGGATTCTCATCAATACCGAAGTAAACATCTGTTTTCTAGAAAATTATGTGTAATTGGTACATTTTGATACTTTTTTTTTGGCTTGGATAATATCTAATACTAGAATATAACATATGACGAATTTTGTGTGGCAGCAAAGGTACTGATTCTTACAGGATCTTCATTAGTCCTTCATTAAACTACTCAATAGCAAGTAATTGCAAAGCCTAAGACCAGTTAGAGGCCATGAGTCACAATGAAAACCCAAAATTATACTTGTACTGTGCTTAGAAAAGTGTTCTCTAGCACAAGCGACAGAAGGAAGAAGATCAGATTAAAGATACAGAGAGAGAGATACAAAGCCATGGTTATCATTTTAGGTATAAACCTTCCAGCTATTTCCTTGTTGACAATCCAAGTAACAAACCTAGTAAAAGCAGTACAAGTTTTGGAATACTTTGGAAAGTATTAATGGTAGTGTGCTACACAAGAATATCACAAGAATCTCCTTTCACACCTTTCTTAAATACCTCTTTCAGTTCAAGAGATCTTGTTTTCCGATAGCATTTATTCTTTTACCAACTCCAAAAATATCACAGTTCAAAAATTATCAGATTACAAGCAAAAAGCACTTGCCATCTTTGTGCTGAGGGCCAGCATATTTATATAATATGTATTTCAATATTCTTCAGATTCTTGTTTTCATGTTGTCTCAAAACAAAATCTGACTGATCTGTAACTTTTTCATTTTCTCTCACACCTGTCGTATTGCTTTTTCTGAACACTAAGATCACGCTTTCCTTTTACCTAAATTTTCTTTGATTTATTGCATTTGAGTAGTTTCCTTCAATATACACATATGCAGTAACATGCAAATACACAACTTTACACTCATAAAACACAAACCACAACTTTCTAAATGTAGCATTTTGGCAGAACCAAAGAAGTTAGATCTGGCCATGTTACTGATGTTATTAACTCTGCTTTCCCTAACATTTTCTTGTGTTCATAGTTAGAGCTGTAGGCCAGTACCTTGTTTGAACCTAACTTTCAGGTTCAACATTTCTTGTTGACAGGTTTGCCCTTCAAGGTCTGCTCCACCAAGTAAGAAACCAAGGATTCTGGTGTGTTGATGTTGTCCACCAGTAAAGCAGCCAGCTATGGACAAGAAAAGGCCACTTTCATCAGATTAAGGAAACAAAAGATGTTAAGACTTCCAAAAATGATACCATAACAATCTGAGGATATCTCTAAGTTAACAGTGCTGTTTACCGATGAGTGTTAGCATCATAACCAACGGCTTGCCCTAAAGAGCTACTATGGCACTTCTTTAGTATGAACGATCAAGCACAGCATGATGACAGTTTTAGAGTTTGGCATCTCTTTATTGCATGGTATTTATCAAGTTTAAATCCTCCTGTTGCTACTATATAGTTTTATTAATTCGTATTGACAAATGTCAGGTCTCATCTGTGGAAAACATATACTCGTGCAATACAGAGAGCATAAGTACAACTTGCATTTAGCAAAAGCTTTTACACTTCTGTAGCCAGAAACAACCACAGTTATTACAAATATTTATTAGTTTCCCCTATTCTACAGTTTAGTTTCTTCTGTGCAATGTTAGAGAAATTTATAATAACATAAAAATTCATGGTATAGCACAAAGATTTTTCTTGAAGTCACTATCTTTGGATAAGGTTATCTACGACTTATAATAACAGCAATGACCTCATATTTCTTCCATTAAAATTCCTCTATCAGTAACCCTTTTAATCAGCCACAATTTCCTTAAAGAGTCCAGCCTTTGAGACTTTTTTTTTTCCTGAAGCAGGGCTCATAGGAGCCATTAGCCTTTGGTAAGAATGTAGACAAACAAAAAAGCAGCCACTGAATTTTGTATTTAATATTCTTTATGGGTTATATTGTTAACTCTAAGCTCTTTGGGGACCTGGAATAATGGGACTCTGCTCCTGTTTGGATCATTTGGTACTAGCATAATATAAATAGCAATAATTATACAGAAGACACACAATAAAAATGGAACAAGGCTTTTCTAATGTTAAACATTTTAAGTTTGCTTTCAACATCCTTACTCTACTTAGTATTTCTGTTATTTTCTTTCTTTTCCAGGAAAATGGAAAAGAGTTGTTAAAATGGTATGACTTGTGACTTTGAAGATTTCTATTTCCACATGGTACTGGTTCTCTTTCAGGTATGTGAAGTATCTGGAGATGTATAAATTTCTTAAACCAGAATGGGCCACATGAAATTCTGCATAAGACAGAACAGAGAAGTACAATTTGACTGAAGTCCTGGGGCATTTAATTTTGATCCAGTAACTTCAATTATTAGAGAATCTAGCCATTTGTGCGGGTAATTTTTTATAAGTTAATTATTTGCACTGTTAAGAATGCGTACTTTGTTTCTAGTATGCCTGTGTTCAGGATCCAGCTATTGTGTCTTCTTACATATTTTCTTCCTGCAGCCAATTTAGAGGGTCATCTACTTTGAGAAATGTCTTCCCTGAGTTGGTATTTCAAGGCTAAGATAAAATCAGTTTGCATTCCTTTCATGGATAAACTAAGCAAGTAGAATTTTCTAAGTTTTTCACTAGAAGGCAAATTTTCTGTCAAGTTATTCTTCTGCCATTTCTTCTGAATTCCATTTTTTTCAGGGCCCTTTTTGTGATTGAAGTCAAACCTGAAATAATTTGATCAGTGCTGGCTTTGTCACGGACTTTTCCACAGAAAGTAGCTCCTCTTTTTTTATTTGATACTACTCTACTTGGGTAGCTACGTATTGCATTCATCCTTTTAGCTGAAGTGTAACACCATCAGCTAGCAATTGTTTGTTCTGAAAGTCTTTTCTTTGATGCTGTATGGTGTTGTCGTCCATCTTTAGTTATTGGAATTGGATTCCCTTCTCATGGATATTTGGATATTGGCAGTATTAAAATTTTGATATTATTCTACCATTTTTTACTTAAACTGTAGATAAAAATAACATGAGGCCAAGAATAGATTCCCGTGGAACCGTATTAACATTATCTTTGTTTCATATTAAAATTACCATTGAGATCTAACATTAAGCTGCTTTTAAAATGATTTAATAAGGATTCGTCTGATACTATATGACGCTGATTTTATTCAGCCTGTCATATGGGATTCAGTCAAATGCCTCATAGAAGCCTATTACACCAAAACAGTTGATTTCATGAATCAAAACCCTTAACAAATAATTAAAGACTGTATCAGTTACTTTAAAATGTTTCCAGAAACCATACTAAATGATGTATAAGTGTATTACCAACCTTTAAATCTCATTGCATCTCATATCAGTTGTGCATTGCAGGGCAGATCCAGTCAGCTTCCACTTGGGAAACAGAGACCAGCAACATTCATCTTCCTTTCTTCTGGAAAATAGGTGCAAAGTATTGCAAGGAATGGAACTGGTGGTAATTTTAGTCCGAATTCTCAGTACTTTAGAGGAAGGAGTGAGCATATGCACAAAGGTTGATATAACATCCTTCAGCAAAGGCTCTTAAAGAAATTAAACTGCCATGAGATAAGAGAGAAAGTTCACATATATAAATAACTTATTAAAAGATAAGAAACAATGAAATAAATGAACTTTTTTTTTTGATTGGTTGGTTGGTTGGTTTTTACAGTGGAGGCATTAAAGAATATGTCCTAGAGACTGTGTGTTCAATACATTTATAATGATTAAAGAGGGAAATAATCAAATGTAAAAGCTTGTTGATTTGGGTTAAAGGTGAGGGCTAAATCCAGAGCCCGGGTGATAAAATGGTAGATATTCAGTGTGGATAAACATCAACCATGCATCTGGAAGTAAACAGTCTTACCTTCGATAAGCTTGGATGGTGTCTGGACAATCTATTACCATTCAGTTCTGGTATCTTGGGCTTAGTGTAGACTGTCTGTTAAAATGTGCATTGTTCATCAAAAAAAAAAAAGGAAAATCAAATTAAGCATTAAGGAATAAGAAAGGAACAGAAAGGTGGCAGGAGAACAGACTAAAGAAGGAAATGTGCATCCAGCATATACAAATATTCATCGGTTTTAGTAAGTAGAAAAGATCCTGAGGTGTGATGATCAGTGTGCTTGTGCATCATATTGTTTCTTGTATATAAAAATTTGGTTTTGATCTTTCAGTGCGTTAATGAAGGAAAATCGTTGACAGAAGCATAGAGTTGAACACAGGCATGCATCTAAAATTAAAATCAGCTTCAGTTAGTGCTGAGAATGGGAATACCTCTAGGTAGCCTAAATAATGACTAGACAAGAAGTAACCTGATCAAAAATGTATCTTATGATTTGCTGTTTGTGAGAAGAATTGAACAAGTAGTAAAAAGGGAAAATTAGTTGAGACCCCAAATCATGGAATGAACTAAATGAAAATTTAGTTTTTATCTGTGATATTTCTACCAGGCCCAGTAATTGAAAATTACTTGGAAATACTAAACAACTTAATATACAGAGAATGTACTGTTGGGAATACAATGGGTATTTCATTCCAAGGGTAGAAGATGAATGAATCTTTCCAAGAATAAGATCTACACTTTTGTATTCTAGAGTATTTTCAATTGTATTTTCTAACATCAGAAGATGTCTTTCTATAGACATTAAGACGGCCAAATAAATAAAATAAGATTAGCATTCCAAATATATTCCTGATGTGGACAGGCTATAATTTCTGAAGAAAATTATATTTCTGTATTTTTCCTAGTTGTCAAAAATGATGAGGATGAATAACAACAAAAAAAGTGCATATCATGAGGGGTGTTTCAGTTTACATGTGTAAATATTTAGAAAATGAAAAACACCCTCTAAGTGTTATGAATTACTGTTACTGTATCTTGCTAGCTTCTACTGAGACTCTTGTCTGCTACTGGTAAGAAAAAGTGATGTAGTGTAGAACACTACACTACACACACTAGCCTGCACAGTGATTGGGTTGCATTTATTTGGAAGATTTGCTTGGTAAGCTCTGAGAAAATCTTCGCATAACTTTATGCCATAAATAAATCTGCACCAAAAGAAAAAAAAATCTTTCCAAATGCTGATTTATTCCTTATGGAAATAATTTATTATTTTTAGAGCCTGCAAATGTTTAAATAACAAAGAAAATAATAGAAATTTTACTTCACGGTATCAGCATTTTACTGAATAAAACTTTATGATGAATTAGAAGTGGCCATAATTTTGATCTGCTTTAGAGTAAAAATTATGCTATGGATGCCTGATTTCAGAACCCTTTCAATTTTCTTTAAATATTTAGGTAATTATGCAAAATGCAAAATAAAACAACAACAACAAAAATGAACAGCAAAACAAACACACCTACTTGGGAGAATCTTGCCTACTCAGTTTTGTTTGTTTACTTTACCACATACATACACAAAAAGCACCAACCTAAACATCTGTGTCAGAAATGTGAGAAACACAACTCTGTGGTCCTTGTAAGATGGAATAAGCAGAGTGTTCTACAATAAGACTATTTTTAGGCATGTCTCTGTGTGTTTGAACATTAGGGAAAAAAAACCTCTTTCATAAATTATTGCTATTTTACTGTCCATTTTCTTTCTTCTATGTAATTAATACATCCTCTAGGTACGGAATGAACGTAGACAACCTGTGATACCTAATATTGTCCTTCGCTCTTAGCAAAGTTGCTTACATAATTAGTGATCAGAAAATCTGTGTTAGTAAAATGCTTTGGATTTTAAATCTGAGTATAAGTAGTCAGAAAGAAAGCTCAAGAGTACAAGAGCTCTGGTTCCGGGAAACTAGTGTATTCTGGTTGGAAAATTTCTCCATTTAATGTTTGCATTGTTAAGATTTCATCCTTATTTTGCACTCATGTAAGCCCCTGTCATGGAAATCCTCCTATTTCCCATTATTAAACACCATTGCTTTTTCCACTTCTACTTTCGACTATATAAAAAAACTATTATATTCCTTTGCAAAGACCCTTTACTCTTCTGATGTAATGTATTCCAGCAAGGTAGAGAAGAAAATTTGAACTACCATCTTCTCTTATAATGTGTAAAGATAACTTTATAATTATCTGTCAATCTCAGCACTATCAACATACAAACCACAAGATAAACAAAGTAATTTTTCACTAATGGCTTTTCCAAAAGTATTTACCTTCAGGATTGTTGTCTTATTTGCTTTCTGCTCTTGGGACAAGAGTTTGGTCCCAGATGTTGCATTCACTTTTACATTACGTTTTACTAAACATTGTATTTTTGTTTGTTTGTTTTGGGGGGCAAACTGGGGAAAACCAGGATTTTTGCATAGAAAGTACAAGAGAAAATAATTCATCTTCAGATTGTAGTAAAATCTTTTTCTCACTTTTTGGAGCAAAAGCAGGAGCTGACCTTTACTTGTGTTCATTCTGCACTTTTCAAACCTTCTAGCTCCTCTTTTGCTGCGTAATCAGATACTGGGGATTATTTCAAGCCCAGTGTAGCAAGGCAGACAATATTACTATTACATAATTTTCCTTCTTGTAGTAATGAACCAGTGTTAAAGTCCCTAACAAGAAAATCTTCCTACCTTGTACAACTACAATGTGTTTTTTTGTGTTAAATCCATATGCTCCATGTGCTCTAGTTTCCCACAGGTGCCATTAATAGCTGTTGTTTTCTTTAACAGGGGAACCATGGGCGTGTGCAGATCTGACACTTCATTGGGCCCTGTGTTTTCCCTGAAGTCTGCCAGGATTTATCCTGCCTGAGTTCAGGCTACCTACAAATCCCACCTGATCTGGTGGTAGATGGTATATGATGGTCCTAATGAGAGGGATATGAAGCTACTATGGTTGCCCCTTTGCTCATATGATGAAGCTGCAGTGACAGATAGGATAACTTGTAGCTGGTGGCAGTGGCCAGAATCCTTTTTCTTACTATGTCCTTGTGTGTGATCCAAGACAAAGATTACATAAAAAGGGCAGAGTAGATAAAGTGAATATAAATGCAAGCTGGTGTTTGGCCTGTTCCCATGTGCTCTGCAGGGCAGTCAATGAGTCTTTGTGTGAATATAGGCAAGGCTGAATTTAGGATCTACTCAACTTATAGAGTTACCTATTGCAGAAGCTTGGACACCATGTGAATAGAAGGTTGTGATCTACAGGGGGAGCTGGTTTTCTACTGACTGACTGAGTAGTTGACAAAGCTGTTTAGAAGTTTCTCAACATTGACAAGTCTCGTAAGTGATCTTAGTCACCTTTAGGTACATTAAAGAAAATTATGAATTTTTGAAAAGATTAATTAAAACAAGAAGGGGGGATGTAGAACATCCTCTGCAACCTAGGAGCCAGGGATCACAGCCTAATAAGTAATGACTGCATTTAATGAGCAGTTTCTAAGTAGTTTAGTTATGAATAAACATAAGGATTTTGCCTATGGTTATAGATTTGTTTTCACCTCTGCATACAGTAGAGGTCAGAAAATATTCAAGCACTGGATTCTCTTTGTAAAAGCATTGGAATTTAAGTAATGACAAATACAAAAGGCTTTTTAGCATTCTTGACTGGATAAAAGGTCTAAATATATTTCACTGGTTTGGCTGGCTAGCACTAGTGTAGAGACTGGTGAGAAATTTCTGCAGCCAACAGTCACTCTTAGCTATAGTTTTGACTCATTATATATAAAGTGGAAGACCATTTTGTAATAATATCTGTGTTTCTGTGAGAGGCAAGTAATTCATATGAGAAATCTGTACTTATGCATATGGGATATAAATATGGATGTATCTTCTTTCTAGAAATTGAAGAAACAAAGGCCAAACAATTTCATATCTAGGAGCCACGTCTTATCTTAAAAGAGAAACTGTATATGACTGTGTTCTAAAATGAAGGAGAGAATCTTAACATTAGTGTTATGTTACCATTGTACCTGGTTTTCAGGCATGCAGGTCAAGAAACTTAAGAGTCAGATGGGAAAGAATGGGTACTTTGTACACCTCCTCAGTTTTCTCTCATATTGTATTCAGAGCAGTATATCTTACATATTTTACTTCTAGTAAAAGCTTGAAAGTAAAATATATTTTTCCCTAAATTGAAAAATCTTGGCCCTATCCTTTGGCTAGACAACCAAAAACCTAATTGGAAATGATGCCATGCTTCTTTATTAGAATTCTGGTTGGTTACTCAGTTGTTCTTCTATTTCTCCTGTATGCTTGACTGTGTTTCTCATTTTGCACTGTGAGAGTAATCTTTACTTGTCTTCACTGTGTCATCATAAACTATGGGAGATAATGCTGGGTAAGAAACTCAGTCCACATCACAGAAGAATGAAGACAGGAATCCCAGAAGGATTACTGGATTAATATGTCTTGTTCAGAGTTTAATTTACTCTACTAAGAAAAAAAAAAAAAACAAGAAACAAAAAAATTCAAAACAATAAAAGTAAAGCCATCGCTACTAACAAAACAAAAATGAACACCTGACAAATATTTTTAATTAAAAAAATAATTTTCCTTACAAAAAACATCTGCAAAAAACCTTTCTGGGACAAATCCATATAATTTTATTGTACTTTTTTCTATAATGGGAGAAATAAGAAGAAACTTTTCTATACTTAATTAAATTATAATATAAGCCCAAATTCTATCTGAACTGTACATAGGAAATTTCATCATTTTGAGAAAGCAGTTTTGGAAATATATGCAAACCTCAGAGTTCTGCACCTGTTTTCAATTCAATGCAGTGTCTGCTGTCAGAGCAGAGCAACAGTCTTTTTAATTTCAATTTGCACTGAGCTTCAGACAGGAAATATACCTGCATATTGGTTCATCACACTTGCACATAAATTGCTATGCTTCCTTTTAGTAAGAAGTAGTACTGCTCTATCCACCATTAATTTCATGACATCAGTAGCTTTCCCTAAGAGCAGGAGGAAAGAGGAAGGGAAAGAGGTTATAAATTAAATTTTATTTTTATTCTCAACAATAATCTACTGTGTTAGATCTCTAGAAAGGCTTAACATTAAAAACCAAAATGAAAAAAAAAAAAGAGGTCCTCTCCCTTCCTTATCACAGAGGCTGAATTAATGGTTGTGTGACCCTCACTTGTAACAACTCAAAATTGTGATCGATAGTGCAGAAGAGTGGAACACATCCTGTTGTACAGATATGCTGACCTACCCAAATCAGTGGAGAGCAACTGTTGAAGCATTAGCTAGTTTGGAGATATAGTGAGTCTTTGAAGACTCTAATTTTGGCTAGAGTTTGTTTGTAGTATTAATGTCAAAAAAAATGAAAAAAACAAAACAAAACTAAAAGCCATAATTCTGCCAACCAGTAGTTTGTAAATATGTTATCTAAGGAAAATATCTGTATGTGTAAGACACATGCAAATTTTTAAGAGGTGTAATTTTACTCAGTAAACAATTTATGAGAAATGTTGGGTTGCCTTACGCTTCTAGTATTTGCCAACCTGAAAAGAAAACACGTGATTGATAGATACTTTCTCAACTTTTCCACTGCTGACTTGAGATCTGAGGATAACATGGAGGTGTCTGCTTCTGGAAAGTGGATTTTTTTCTTGAGCTCTAGACACATGATAATGCATGGCACACCTTGCCTTCATCAGGAAAGTATACTGACACTATTTACAAAATCTTCAAAGATGAGTCCTCAAAGTGGGCATTTTTTACTCTGCATTATGTCTTTATGAGTATGGCATATTTTCACATTGCAGTGTATTGCCTCGACAGTTTTTAATAAGTTTGGATGCCCGTCTTTTTTTAGACTATGGACAAAAAAGCTTACCTCAACCAAACACATCTTTAAGTCGTTTCATGTATCCCTTTCCCTTCAGAGTCTCTTGAAGATAGACTAAATTTATTAGAGCAGCTTACAAATTTTTTTTTGAATAGCATCTACTCCCTTAATACAGGCTGAATATTTGACACATCCAGATAAGAAGAACAGTTTGTAGCTTTGGAGAAATCAGGGGAAAAAAAATCAGAGTCATATTAAGACCTGCGTTAATTCCTACCTACAAAAGGGAGCATCCAAGTTCCTCTTTTGTGATCTTTCTGTGGAAGAATAATAAACTGAATTCTAGCTGTCAAAAAATAAACAAAAAAAGTCCCTCAAAATATGACCTTTTATAAGAGTAAATCTAACGCATACAAATGCATTTATATAAATAAATATACAAGCATTTTTTGATGCTTACTGCATTCACTGATTCTTACTGCATTTCACTCAGATAGATAATGAATAAAAAATTAGTTCCATAGAGAATCTGCAGGACCTGAAGGATCTTTGAATTGTCACAGTTTAACTTGTATCTTTGACATTACCAAATTAACTCCCTGAAGCTTTCAGAAATCAAAGGTCTCTTCTAACTAGAAATAATTCTAGGGGTCGTTGTACTTGTGGTACTGAATGGTCCATAAGACAAGAAAGCTTGTCTTTAATTGCTTTGCTTTATAGATATTAAAAGGTTTTTTTTTTTGCATTTTTTTTAATCACACAGTAAATATTGTACGAAAAAGTTATTTATATAAGCTTGTGTGTATATTCGTCTTTATTTTAAAACTTTTTATTTTCCTTTTTTAGCTCATCTTTATTTTCATGTTCCTTTAGGTAACTTTTTAGGGAAATTTGTTGCCAAACTGGGTTTTTACATTGGACAAAGTCCAAGAATATCCTGGATCAAATATATAACTTTCTTAATATTTTTATCTCCTGCTAAAAGACACTGTGTCCTCTCCTGTTTTACAGGTTCTAGACAAATGCTGGCACAGTTCTACAGCTAAGGGAAATACAGGTAAAGCGATGTAGCCCACTGATTTTTATGGGATTCAAAAGGCAATTAAAACCATAATTAAAATGCATGATGAGGGTCAGTCATATTGTGCTCGTTCTCTCTAAAGTAATTATTTATCGGTCAACTGTGGCTGATTTTGCCAGCATCATCTTCACCCTCATTTATGACACATACTTCCCAATCAAACCATTTTTGTTGTTTGAAAAAATCCTAGAGAGGAGTTTAGTGTATTTTGATGCAGTTGATTCCATGTCAAAGCTAATCATTTTACAAAAAAAAAAAAATTAATTTTTCCTGACTGTCCAGTATATAAACTCCATTCAGGATCTGACAGTGCTAGTAGGATTTATTTTTTCTGTCAAATACATCGCGATAATTACTTGAATACCACAAGTAATGAACTGTAATATCACAGTATTTGTTCAAAGTACAGAAGTCTTATCCCATACTGTATTTGCAAGGCTGAGGCAAAGTACAGATTAAAACAATGTGCCCTAGCCTTTGTACTTCCCACTGCCAAAAAGTCTGTGAAGGTATCCTCACAAACAGCTGTGCAGTCTTTCTCTCTGATCAATTTTTATCCTTGAGCATATGCATGTGATAGTGATATCTTGATAACATACACTGAGTAAAGCAGTCTCTGATGCTACACAACCAGAGCCAAAATTGTCAAAATACAAAAATACTTCTGCTATGTCATGCTTAAAAAAAGAAATTGATGCTGCCAGCAAGGCTTCTCCATGACTACAGAGTTTCTACCTTTGCAAAGAACCTTCTGGATTATGCAGGATGTCTAAATCCATTGACATTTAGAGCATGCCAAGAGACATACTCAGGCTCTCTAGTGATCAGGGAAGATACATTAGAATGGGCTAAATAGTTTTTTATTTTTTGTTTTTTAGAAAAGAAGTTGCTGTTGTTCCAGTCTCTAATTTCATCTTCTTAATATGAATAAAGTGTCTCAACACTGTAACTGGATACTTTGTTGTATTCAGAATCAATGGGATGTTCAACAAACTGAAACCCAGCTATTATCAGATTGATTCAGAGACCAGGCTGTAATTTTCCTCCTCTTTGTTTTGTTATCAGAATTTTATTTTAAACAGCTTATTTTCCTCATTGTGTCATGCAGAGCGCAGTGCAACCTTTTGGGAAAGGTCGGAGTTCACTGCTATTGGAAGCACTCCTCCTAACTTGTAGCCAAACATCTGAAGTTGCAGCTGCTGTCACATTAACAGAATTTGGTTTAGGTGCAGCAAATAAACATTCCCAGCAGACAGCAGTCTCTAATCAGTAAGCCATAATTTGAAAAATAACATCAAACCATAACATCATAACCAAGGCTATTGTACTTCCAGCTGTTCAGAAAATATTCAGGTAATATTATCTATTGCTGATACTCTAAGTTAAATTTAATTGCCATATCAATAAATGCAGACCATTTCTTTTAAATTTTATTGTTCAAGATTGGTGATTATTCAAAGAAAGGAAAGACAGATTACTGAAAAGCAAGTCAGTATTGGGGCAGGTTGGTTGTGTCCTCTATTTGATGTGGGTCATGGAACAAATAGATTGTGCTTTACTTAAGCCTAGTGAGTAAAGAATCAAAATTATATAGGACCAGTGTTAATAAGCTTGCTAAATATTTTCTTTCTTATACATTTGTAAAAGGTACAAACTTTTCTTAAGAGTTCCAATGGAATAACTGCAAAACAGAAAAAAAAAAAAAAAAACTTGCTTTATGCTATAGTACAACTTCACCACCAGATTTTGTAAAAAAATGATATAGAAATTGTACCATTTATGGCATTAGAACTCCAATGAATGTCAGAAAACTGAAGTTTGAAACTGATTTGATATATGGCAAGGCAATTATAGGGACTGAATACACTGAGAGCGTCAAGGCATGATGAGAGACACTGCTGAATTTTCTGAAGATCAGGGGCATTACTATCTGTTATTGTCCAATGCTATATGTTAAAAAATGGCAACCACTTTCTGTTGCTGAGCAGAGCATTAACTGAGGGGAAACAGTTTGGGGGATTTGTATGGGAGAAAGAAACCAAGACAAATTTTTACCCTTTGTCTCACAACCAGGAAAAAAAGAAAAAGGACACAGAAAAGCATTATGAGCAATTTGTGAGATTGAGGACACTATATGCTTTCTAGCAGTTAGGCTGGTTTGAGCACAGCAATCACTGTCTTAGCTGATAAAGTGTCACACCAATTGGGAGCAGTCATGTCAAAAGCAGGAAAAGTCTGAAGTTAGAACATGCCATACATATTGCAAACTATTGGAAAGGATACAAGCCAAAAAAAAAAAAAAGAAAAAAAAAAAAAGGAAGCTTACAATTACCTTGTTTGAGATTGCTTTCAAAATTTCCTCACCCGCTTCACTGTGCCCACTGAGGCAGATCACAAGCCATAGGAAATGGCTGCAACCCAACAGAAACATCTTAATCTCTGCTGCTGTGGAAGAATTGCTTGAAAGTGGCAACTTAGAGAAAAGCTAGGGCCTAGGAAGTTTTGGCATTACAGAGGCCTGCTTGGGGTGCTACACAGTTGCCACTTCCAGGATGGCTGGTGCACACGGACTCTGCTCCTCCACGTTCCCTGGGCAGCACAACCTGCCCTCCTGGCAGCTGCAAAGGGGAGTAACGGAGGATGGAGTGGGGTGAAGACACCACGGTCAAACTCTGTTGCACTCCCTGTGCTGGGCTGCTGATAAGCTGCACAGTGGCTGTCTAATGGGAGATATATGATAACATGTCCGGTGCTGAGCCAGCAAGGGTGGCAAATCGCTCCTCTTGCATGAACTTTGCTTGAACTTTGCTTATTATAAGCTCATTATAATGTCAAAACACACCTCCATCCTAAAAGTTACCCACCTCCAAGGTATGACCACTCCTCACTGAGCATGTGCTCTAGATTTTCGATTGACTGTATCTTTAAATGAAAGCAAGAAACTTTTTCACCAGTCAGCAATTTGGGGACCGACCTTTTGGAGGGTAGCTCTGCAGAGAAGGACCTGGGCCTCCTGGAGGACGACAAGCTGACCATGAGGCAGCAGTGTGCCCTCATGGCCAAGAAGGCCAGTGGGATCCTGGGGTGCATTAAGAAGAGAGTCTCCAGCAGCTCAAGGGAGGTGATCCTGCCCCTCTACTCAGCCCTGGTGAGGCCGCATCTGGAGTATTGTGTCCAGTTCTGGGCTCCACAGAACAAGAGGGATGTGGAGCTGCTGGAGAGAGTCCAGCGCAGGGCCACAAGGATGATCAGGGGCCTGGAACATCTGCCCTGTGAGCAGAGGCTGAGGGAGCTGGGCCTGTTCAGCCTGGAGAAGAGAAGGCTGAGAGGGGATCTAATCAGCGTCTATAAGTACCTCAAGGGAGGGAGTGAGGAGGATGGTGCTGGCCTCTTTTCACTGGTAGCTACTGACCGAACTAGAGGAAATGGCGGAAACTGAAGCATCAAAAGTTCCACAGGAACTTAAGGAAAAAATTCTTAACAGTGAGGGTGACAGAGCACTGGAACAGGCTGCCCAGAGAGGTTGTGGAGTCTCCTTCTCTGGAGATCTTCCAAACCCGCTTGGATGCCACCCTGTGCCACGTGCTCTAGGTGACCCTGCGTGTGCAGAGGGTTGGACTAGATGACCTCTAGAGGTCCCTTCCAACCTTAAGCATTCTATGATTCTATGATTCTATGAATAACAATATTAAGTATGACTTTAGTAACTCAAGCTCTACCTGAATGTAAAGAAAAGTATAAAAGGTGAACTAAGGATGAAAAGGAGGAGGGAAGAATCCATTGCAACTCTTCGATCAGTCGATGCGCTGATCCCCCTTTCCTCCCCTCGGACTGGAACGCCGCCTGAGGGGACTCGAGACTGAGAGCCCTCTCCCATCTTCTGGAGTGAGTGATGATTGCACATTTGTACATCAGAGTTAGCTAAAACCCCATGCTCTAGTAGAGAATTTCCTGTACTGACATCCGAAACCTGCTTTGTAAATGTTGCATTTGAATAAATCATACTATTTGTGAACTCGACTACTTGCCTGGGGTGAGGCGATCAGAGCTGTGGTCCACAGACTGTTCATGAATCGAGCTTATAGTTGATCACACTATTTGGGAACTCGATTCGCTGCTAGGAAGGCAATTAGACCTACGGTTCCATTTGTGAATCCGATACTGATTTGGTATCTCCTTCCCCCTGCCTCCTGCCACCACTATGGCTTTCAAACTGCAACATTTCACAGCTGCTCATCTTTGCAATAAGTCCAAATTTTTATCATGAAATTATATTTTTGTGTGGGTTTCAAAAGTGGGGTGTTGCAGTAGGTAGGTACAAAGCCTTCAGGAAAGCCAAATGGAGTGGAGAAGAGGTGTGGTCTGTTCAAAGAGAGGTTTGTATGCAAGGAACAGAGATGTGGAATTAGTGACAGGCCTGTTAAGAGATTATGGGTCAAAAGCCTGAAGGGAGGCTGACAAAGGGGATGATATGCCAGGCAAGGTGGACAATAAAGAGAAGGAACTTGATAAAAACACCTTTGAAAAAGGACTTGTGATCACAAGTTCTCACAATGCTTTAAGTAAGTCCCCTGCTGTTTCCTAGAATGCCAACACAGCAGGGGATAAGAAGTTCTAGAAATGTGTTTGAAAGCAAGTGTTGTATGGGCTGAACTGTCTTTGCTACCTACAGTGAAGGAAGAACTGCTTTGGGGTGTGAAGGGTAGAAGCCTTGACAGCAGTGACCATGGGATGGTGGACACTAAGCTGAAGAAGAAAGAAAGGCATGAAGCAGAATAAAGACTGAACTTCAGGAGAGTAGACTTATTTATCCAGGGAACTGACAGACAGGATCCAATGTGAGGCTTCCCTGAGGACAGAAATGTCCAGGCAGGTGGTCAGTTTTCAAGAACAACCTTCTCAAAGCTCAGCAATGATCAATCATTGATCTGTAAGAAAATGGACAGGAATAACTGGAAGCCAGAGTACCTGACTGAGCTAAAACACAAAACTGAAACCTACTGGAGGTAGGAGGATACAGTGACTGCTAAAGAGGAATACACAACCCTTACAAAGGCATACAGGTACAGAATTTGGATGGCTAAAGCTGAACTGGAGCTGGAAAGGGATTTAAAGGTTAATAAGAAAGGTTTTTGCAGGAACATGAGCAGCAAAAAAAAGACCAAAGCAAATGTGGGCCCGTTGCTGAATGAGAACCAGTTGATCATGTTTTCTGGTGTGACTAGAGTTCATGGATAAAATGAGATGCTTCAAAGGATGCTGAGGGAATTGGCTCATGGCATTGTGAGGCGCTCTCTATCACAAAGCCCTCATCTTTGCAAGGCTGTGGCAACTGGAAAAGTGTAAATGTTATGCCAATTTTGAGAAAAGATCAAAAGGTTATTGGGGATACTGGAAGACCTGAAGCTATAAACAGCTAACCAAATGTCAGGACACGCCTATCTAAAAACGCATCCTTGTGAACTGGAAAAATCCAGTTTTGGTGGAAGCAAAGAGAGTGAAGAAATATCCGGTATATGTAACACTTAGATGATAGCAAATTGGGATGTAAAGCAAAACTGCAGACCGAAGAAGAAAAGCTTAGAAGCTTGTTAACAAAACATTAAAAAATGAACCTAAGTAGAACTTAGATTAAGAAAGAAGAAACCATCCCATCAACATGGTACCCTTTCCAGGGAAGGATTTTGGGAAACATGATACCACTCCAGCTTCAGATTTTCCAGTTGCAAATATTTTACTGATATTTACATGTGACAAGGTCACAAATTATACACAGCTATTATCAGAATGAAAAAAGTATTTACAAACCTGTTTTTTTTTCCTCTCTCTTTAAAGTATGCTTAGTTTAGTTGGACTAATTTATATCATGCTTAGGCATTATGCAATCCAGTACTAAAAGCAAACAAACAAAAAAGAAAGTTATAAAGAAAAAAGACTTTTGGGAAAAAGGGTAGGTGTATGCTATAACTCATGTTGTTTCTATGCATTCTGTATGCTATAATTCCTGAACTGTTGCAAGCTGAATTTCTAAATGTTTCAAAATGATATATCTGATTATACTATTATGCCATGTCTGGACTAATACTGGTGAACAGAGAAAATTGTTCTTTTTAAGAATATCACATGGCTTGCCTTGTCTTTCCTTCTCTGATTAGTAATGATGAACATTAATCTCTTTCTCCACCAGACTGGTTTTCAACTGATCTAGTCATCTTTTCATCTTTCACATTATTATTTCTTGCTGCTCAAACTTTTTCACATGACTTTGAATTTTTTCATTAATCGTAATCTTAGATGTATTTTCTTAAAAAAAAAAGCCTGACTTCATTGTTTGTTTTTTTATTATTATTATTGTTTGGTTTTGAGTCTTTTCTTTCAGAGTTATAGCAAGAAAAAAAATAAAAGGCAAAAAAAAGTTCACTTGCGTCCTTGGCTATCTACTATTAGTTCAAACAGTGTTGTAATAATGTGGAACCAACTCAGAAATTAGACAGAAATGACCTTACCAATCTTCTGAGCTATTATTCATTCAAGCCTTTTAATCTTATCTCATTAAAGAGTAGGAGACACATCATGCAGATAATAGAGATCTTTTCTTATTTTGTGCTGTATAATGTAGCTGTTTACACTGCTTACAGATTAAACTTGGAAATAAAAAAAGATGAAACAATGCCATTTCAGCTAATATACCTAGGTATGTATCTCTTTCTTACTTTTTATTTCTACTTAGATGGTATTCAGAATTCCTTGCAGTGTGAGCAAAGCCCACAGATCCTGCTACATTCTAGGAACAAACCCAAGAGAAAATGGTTTGATTTTCATCATAACTGTAAAAGGTTTGTAAAATATATAAGCCTTTACTGTGGGTTTCAGATTTTATTAAAGGAAATAATGCTCAATATTCTTCCTATCCTCTCTCTGAAAACCAGAAATCCTAAAAGTGCTTGGAGTTTGCCAGATGTATGGGCCCTTCACTTTTGATAAAGCAGTGGGTCGTGCTGGGCTTACTACAGCAAGCTAAAATTATTCTTCTTGCTTCTAATTACTATTATTCCTGCAGGAGCAGCCATGACTAGCCTATAATTTGCCACAGTTTCTGTATCTATAAGACATTAATAGCTGAGACATGAATGGATCCCAGCAGTTCTGTATTCTGGCTACTAGTCCTTCCTCAAATTCCTTATATACAAACAACAACAGAAATAGAGCTGGTTGCTCCAGCCTCCAGTCATTCTCAACCGCATGTCAGAGCTATGTGTGATGCTCTGTACTGCCTATGTTTGTCCTGCTTTGTTTCTTTCCTACCAGGATGCTTACGTTAATAAATGTGTTCTTTATAAAATGGGCTCTCTTAGTAAGCCAAAACTTTGAGTAAAACTGTCTTTTGCATGTCACCTTTTAACACTTACATCATTTCCCACTGAGCTGTCTTTTCCATTCCTCTTATCACCCTAGCAAATGCAAATGAAGTAATTATCTAGTTAAATTCCGAACAGGCATTATTCATTTGAGAAATCGTTACTTTGTAGTGCAAAGGAAGCATTTTTCCCCACCTTTGGCACTTTACAATAAACTCATTCTGATCCAAATTGATTGCTGTGGGATTATCTTGGAGTCATTAGAATAATTCTGTATTGACATTCGCTAATGTCTTTAATTAGCAATTTCAAAATTTCATCGTTTGTAATTAAACTTGTATGGGTATAACTTATTTTAGCTCTGTATGATTTTTTTATGATTTTGAATCAAATCTGTTATATTTATTTTGTTTGGTGTTATACAACTGGTCACAGAATTGTCCTTACTGGAGTAGAAGTGATGGTAGCAAGGAGGGGATGGACATCTCATAACTGAACAGATACGTAGATAAAACTCAGGGAAGAACAGAAAACGGTCAATTTTCTGAGAAAAATTTATAAACACGTTGTGAATTACTACTCAAAAGTCTTCCTTGTTCTGCTCATAGACTGCAACATAAACTTCATGTTATCTTTTTGACCTATTTCTACCTATTGACATAGAAACACTAAAGAACATTCTTTTGATCCACAAATGGTAAGAAGAATTGATGTTTATGTGGTTGTCATATAAATCTGTATACAAGCATTTCGAAGTACAGTTTCTTCCTAAATTGGTGTGTGTGATTCCAGGATATCAGTTTGATCTAGAAAGTGTTTTTTTTTCTTTTTTCCTTTTTTTTTAGTAGTTTCTTTTTTGCTGACCTACCAGATAAGAACAAATTAAAATCTTTTATGATGGCTTTCTTATACTCTTAAATGCGCACAAGGATGTAACCCTATCAAAATTAGTTTTTCTTTTCCTCATTTACTTCTACAGAACCTCAATTATTTTATATTTGTGCAAGAATACAAAATATACCACCACAGCATCACATTCTGTAACCTCACTAGTGTCCAAGAAAAAAATTCAAGGTGATTTTGTCGCTAGTAGATATTTCTAACCGTTTTAACTAAAGCAGAATTTCATTATTTCCTTACTCTGTTTTTTTTGGTACAGATACATGAACAGGAATTTCTGATAAACTAACAATTGAACAACTAACAAGACTGCTTCGCTAATTTTGACTAGGACACGCTGAGCTGGGACAGCTGTTTTACAGAGCTTTCTTTCAGGAAAGTGATTTGCTCATGGAACAATGAATGGTAGAGCCATAAAGCTACTGCTTTCTTAGGGAACTAGCAACATAAATCCTACCTAGTAAATATGCATTTTCTTAGTAAAAATAGTAAACCAGATGTTCAATAGATGTGAAAATGTGTGTTTTGTTTTTTTAGAGTGTAGACTGCTGAGAAAAGGCAAAAGAGCAAATAGAACCCAAGACTGCAGTCAGAGATTACTTAGTCCCTGTGGCCTCTCTGAAGGCAGTTAGCATCTGTTGGTATTAAACCAAATACATACAAGATGTTCAGAATTAAAACTTTGTTGGGAAATTCAGATTTTTCTTTTTTTTTATAATAATACAATCTAAGAAGTTACTTTTTTAAAAATAGTGCTATTAGTGCTACATGAAGAATGAAAAAATCAAATAAATCATAGTTAATACAGAAGCTCACAGCCAAAAAATAAGACTTTCTTTCAGATTGTTGCTGTTATTAAAGAAGATTATTGAGTAGGATTCATTGAATGTGAAAACTCATCTCTCTCCCTTCCCCTTTTAGAATTAACTGCCTGATGATTTCTGTAATTACTAATAGGCTAGTTTATTTCATAAACTACCAAAAAGTGGCTCGTAAGTAGATTTGTGTGAATAAATAATAACTGAATAACTGTCATTAATTATTTGAATAGTTATGCCTTATTTTTAAATTATTATTTGTTTTTTAGTAACATTGACAACAAATTGAATGGGTAAAACTGCTTTTACTTAAAAGTATGGGGCAGCCCTTTGAAAATGTAAATATTGAAAAAAAAGCAATGTATCTATCTTGTTCAAGAAAGGAAAGCAATAAGCAACATCTGCAAACTTTTTTTGTGGATTTTGTCATCCTTTGTGACCTAGATAGACTATAGTATATAAAGATCTGAAGAACAAGTTCTTCTGACAAGTTATCTAAATCATTTCTCCAGTGATACAGAATACATCAGACTTATTTTCCAGGTATAAACTACTTAAAAATGAACATATATATCTAGCCTATTTGGGCTTGGATGTGGGTTTTTCATTAATTCCAACAGAAGACAAACAAACCAACACAAAAACATCTTCCTGGTGTATAGTGTGGCTGTTACAGACTAACATCAAAAGTCTAAGCATAACCCCTCTCTCTGCTAATGGACTTTCTAGTTGAAGTACCCTTTTAGAAGTGTTTAATGAGCAGACAGAGTTGCATAAAAACACTTTGAATGACACGCTAATTCTGTAACAAGGGAATAGATTTATTTTATTTAATTTATGCTTTATCAAAATCTTTCAGATCAAAGGCAAATAAAAAAAAAAACAAAATGGCAGATAACTTCTTATTTGCCAATAAAATAATAATAGAATTCAGAAGGGAAGGATATAAGACAGAACAGTGCTCATATTCCTTTCATTTCAATATCTGCTTCCCTTTCCATAATTTTATTTCAGTTCATGGATATCTGACAGGCACTAGAAAAATTGGCTCAACAAAGTTTCTGAAATGGAATGGTAAAGCTATGAATTTTAGCAGTGTGTTTATGCAGAAACTTGGCTGTTGTCTCCTTTTCTGTTTATTTTTCTAGAGACCTATACTAAAAGAAACATGTTTGTTACATCTCAATTACAATATTCATACATTTTGGTAGATTTATGCCATAGCCATCAAACACAACAAATGTTGCCTTCAAGGATGCCTTCAATCTGAAATCATAATTATAGAAAATTTGAGAATTATGCTTAATCTTTTTTGTTGTTTTAATTGAAAAAATAATGGATCAGAAAACTGTATTTGACTGCAGTCCATATTTGATTGTTATTGTGGACATCCCTCTGTTGTAGGTGTTTAAGAACATTAGATCCCACTGATGTATTATATCTGCAATTAACATAGTTCAGAGTTTTTAATTACAACTGTGACTGACCTATGTCTCTTATGTCACTTATGTCGCTTGTGTGCTTCTTTGACATAAGTACTTCTTACGTCTTTCAGCTTCTCATGGTGGGAAGACCGCTCATGTTATCAAAAGTTACTGGTGGCATGGTAATAGAAACAAAGAAATCATGCCCCGCTCTAAATTTGTTACATACTTGTGAAAATAATAACAGTATGTTTTTAGTTTTCCTTTTTTTTTTTTGTTAGAACATAAAACGCATTAAGGAGAAAAGTGACATTTTCATAGTTCTTTTTCTTTCAGCGTTTATTTCCATAGCTTCTGAACTTATGAACTAAAGAAACACTGGTCATATTCTATAATTTGCTATAGTAATACTTTGTACTTGCTCTTTGTCAAGAGCAATCTTTTTTCAAAAAAGTGCTTAAAAGTTCATTAGTTAACGAACCAAAAGAGCAGCACTCATGCAAAAATATTTTTGGAAATGTTTGGGACTTGATTGCCTTATTCTTAAATACGTAGCTTCATACAGGTGGAACTGATATCACACCCATATCAAGTTATCTACTTCATCAGTACAATAACATAACTAGATGTGGAAATTATAAGAAACAGAACTTGCAGTAATAGGTGTAGAGGGGAAAAGAAACTCTGAATTAACTAAGTCTTCTCCAAAAAAGTATTTGAGAAAATCATTACTTTGAAATGAAATGGGTGTCATTCACTCCAGTGACAATAGGTTTTGACCCTAGTCTCTATTGCTCTTTTTTTTTTAAATTACATTTTCCAATGCTTTTTTTTTTCTAATAACAGATAGAACATTAAACCAAGGTTAGTCCAAATAAAGACAATACAAACTACCTCTTTAACACCCCAGCAGTTTTGTCTGTTCTCTCTTGCCTGCAGAATCTCTCTTGCTGACTTCTAAGCGAATTTCATTCCAACATACTGTTGCAAAATTACTTTATGCTGATTGCTACATGGCATTGATCAATGTCAGTAATCATAATGACTTTGATATTTTTCTAGTTATGTTCTTAATATGTAACGGTTAGGATGAACTTAGTGAATATAACTAGCCAGCAATCAAATAGAAACTGGGTTTTGGAAACAATTGAGAATAAAAACTATACTTTATGAATAATCTGTATTCCATACAGTCATCTTAGCAGTTTAAAATCTAAATACATTAATATGAATTAATAAACTCTATTTTAAAGGATATATTTAATTTATAGTCAGGTTCTGATGTCTAAATCACATTGTCATCAGACATGCAAGGAATAAAGGATTTACAAGGGATTTTAAAATCTACCCTGGAGATTATAGGCAGAACCGCTCATTGCCTGAACTCAGGAGAAAAAAAAAAAAAAAGAGCTTTACTTACTGAATTGTACTGGAACAGAGCTGGAGACATATAAAGTAGTCTAGCAAAATTCCAAGAAAGGAAAGGAGAGGAAAGGAGAGGAAAGGAGAGGAAAGGAGAGGAAAGGAAAGGGAAGGGAAGGGAAGGAAAAGAGAAAAGGAAAAGGGAAAACAAACAAAACCCCCCTGAACATTCCATGGTACACAGCAAAGGCTTGGATAACTACAAAAAGAAGAACGTTCATTTCCCCCCGACACCCACATTGTTCCAGCAAGTATAGCTTCACATAATCATTTTAATCTCCAGAAAGCAGTGTTTCTTATTCTTAAAAAACAGCTCTAGGAGACAGCGATTCACTGGTACCTTCAAATAGGTCCGCAAAATAAGAGTCTTGCAGCAATGGCATGTAAGCGTGATCAGTCACCATCTAGCATGAATGAGTCCGTGGATACTATCAAGTAGGTGTAGGCAGTGAAATCTGTGGTAGTCCTTAATGATGTCTCTGTTCAAATCACTATCTCTGATTTCTCCTTTTATCTTACTTTATTTATTTATTTTACCAAGAAGAGCATTAAATAGTTTATCTATCCTTCCCCTCTGGAATGAATTCCTGGCGCTTCAGGATGATTTCTGCATGTATCTTGTCAAACAATCACTTGGGTCAGTTATTGTTCATCCATAAAAATGGAATACTCAAAAAATTTTCTCACTTTGGCTGTAGGAAACTGCATTATATCAAAAAATAGAGTGATCAGAGTGAATTATCTGAGACTCTACAAGGAACAGAAAGGCTCAGAATTAATGTCTTACTTTGATATTTGCTTATCTACACCTGCTAGCTTGCATGTGGTTCCTTTACTCTAAAAGAAATACCTTCTGGTCAGGTAGTTTAAAGGTAAGATCTGAAATGCATTTAAAAGAAGCACACAGATGCTAGAATTCCAAAAGAACTAAAACATAGAATCAAATTAATATTGACCATGTGTCATCAGAATCCATGAACTGGAAACATGCCTGCTATGAACTGGGTTAGTATCTAGAGGAATATGCTTATGATAACTATGAATGAAGGAACTGTATAACACCACGCAAGGCAGCTGTATTGAAATCAGTGTCTGTATAACACATAGCTTGGTCCCAGACACAGGAGAAGTTACATATGTAGAGCTTTACATCATATTATTTTAACAGCCTCACTGTGGAAAATAACATACAGAAAGCGTTTTTGAAGTTCCTATAGAATTAGACATGCTTGAAATGTGTGTTTTACAGGAAATTTTGAAACTGCTAGTTTGACTAAAGCAAACTTTTTGAGAGGACATTTTTATTTAAATATTCCTCTAATATTACTGGAACACCGATACCTGTTCAATAATACTCAGATTTATGAGGATAGAGAGTTAAATATTTCCATTAGCTTGAAATGGAATGTATTCAAAATATTCTTTGCGATACAGAAAATTCTGCCTGTGGGTTTTCATTCCACTTCAGTTTTAATCCAGAATTAAAGCCCCCATCATTTTCCATGCAAAGAAATTTATTTTTTTCAGTATTTATCTTGTTATAGTGTATCTTATTAAGCTATATCTTGTTATTATTTTCTCTTATTATATATTATGCATCCAAGGAATAGAAGAGTAGTTCCTTTGCTTGTTTTCCCCTGTATAGCTCATTGCAGTGTTTTTGTTGTTGTTGTTTTTTGTTTGGTTGATTGTTTGTGAATGTTAAACAAGAATGATTATAGGCAGCAAACGAAATCTATTAAAATCTCCTGAATATAGCCATGTGCAGAAGTCATACTGCTAAGAGTATTTATGTAAATGTTTTTTAAGATAGTGTCAGATTTTGTCCTTCAGCAGTATACATACCTGATGCTTGCTCAGTCCTGATTCAGGACTTATTGATTAAGCAGAAGCTTTTCTTTGATATTTATGTCCTCCAGATGACAGCACGCTCGGCCTATTTTTCAGAGTTTAGTCCTATGCATTGTTCCTTTATAGTTTTAAGTCAAACTATTGATCTAGTTATTTTAGTAGGGGAATTTTCTGAGCAGCGAGTGACTGGCTAATGCAAAGTAAAACTGATTTTCTTTTTTTTTAACAAGTGAACTTCAGCACATTCAGGATAATAGTGTAATACAGGACAAGAGTGGTTCCAGTATCAGAGAGCTTGATTTCTCAAATATCCAGGCATCTTTACTCCAAACTTACTGTAATGTCACTCCAAGATATTGTTGCAAATAACAGATCTCCACCAGCACAACATTAGTAATACAGGATTTGGAATTCAATTGATTTTCAGTGACATATGTGTGTGATTTTTACTGACATTGAAACAGCTTTGAAATGTATCATTCTTGATTACCCATCAACATATTTCCGTCTGTTTTGCCCAGTAACACAAATCACTGTAACTTTACAGGAATTTTTATTATTGGGGAAAGGTTATTCTGAATTTGCTTTGAAATCAAATTTATCTATTTAAACAGATTGAGAAGAATTCTGGCATCATACTCTTAAGCAATAGTCAGACTATCCAATTTTAATATTTTAAGGTAGACTAGCCTAAAGTTTTTGATAAAACTTATAGTTGAAGCATCAGTTTGCATGCCTATCTGTCTACTTAATCACTATAATATAGTTAACACATATATTGGGTAATAGGGGGATAACCAGGGTCTTGGTGACATTTAGAGACATGTATTTTCTTCTGCTAGGATTAAGTTCTGTAAGAGGCCAGGGTATGGGGCAAGAGGCAGGGTTATTTTCTTGTTACTATTCTCTTTGGTTTTGATTTTTATCTGATTTGATTTGGGGACAGGAAGATTAAGGATGAAGAGTGAAATAAAATGTGTGATGGCTTTGAAGGTCATTTCTTCAGAAAGCCTCCTCTGGAAACCCCCTCTGGAATCACATAGTTCTTTGGTGTTTTCTAAAATGTTTGTGCTGGATTTGTTTAATAAAAGCAGCATATCTAGCATAGCCAGACCTCTTCTTGCCCACTGAGATTTCTTCTCCCAACTGTCTTTTTTTGCCATCATGGGTTTTATAATATTTACTGTCCTAAAAGACTGTGACTGTTTCACTATTTCAAAAACTTCTATGTTATCTTCAGTGTAGCTAGGGCTTGAACCATTAATTACAAACTCTGTAGGGAATGGCAAAAATATAGAGATGCAAAAAGCAAAGACACAATGACATTAGCTTTGAGGCTACAGACTTGTACGAATCATGTAATTCAGATCATTTCATTTGAAATTTTAACTTTCCCTCTTGTGTGTATGAATTTTAATGTCTTCCAGTTTGGGTAAATCCTGATGACTGTGGACAGTTTACTCAGTGTGTTGTTTAGAGCAACAAGTACCTATTACATAAAGTATGTGTTTTTAAATATTATTTAAAATGTTAACATTTTAATCTAAAAAGTTCTGTATTCCACAGGAAGGATCCATAATTCTCTTTTTGAAAGACTGGAGCATATTAAATTGTTTTTGACTTCTTAAAAATGACTATTCACATAGTCAAATACCCCGATGGTGAATTTGGTCCATCAAGAATAAAATTGTAAATGTTTTATATTTTGGAGACAAATTGGAAGCATGCATGTTAGTATCTGCCAAGACTTGATCTCCCTTGTCATTCTACAACTGGGTGAATATCAAGTGGCTATAAAGGAATCTGTTAGTCAACTTATAATTGTGTTAAGAAGGAGAACAAAAATAAGAATTTATAAAACGGCAAAAACTCAAGAATGGGTGAGCACCCAACCATCCACCTTCCTTCTTCCCCATTTTTCCTCCCTTTTCTTCTTTCTCTCTTCCTTCACTCTCCTTCCCCTTCTCTCTTCTCTTCTTTTCCTTCCTTCCTTCCTTCCTTCCTTCCTTCCTTCCTTCCTTCCTTCCTTCCTTCCTTCCTTCCTTCCTTCCTTCCCTCCCTCCCTCCCTCCCTTCCTTCCTTCCTTCCCTCCCTCCCTCCTTCCTTCCTAATTGCTGAGGATAGTGAGTACAATGTGCGATGTACAATGCCTGGCTCACCAAATACTGGTGAGCCAAAACCAAGCAAGTAATCCCATTCTGAGAGGAAGTACTGAAGACTGATTCCTTAAATGTTCGTGACCTACGGCTACATCCTTTGTGCTGAATAGCAAACATAATGAACTTTGAAAGAAAATTTTCTGCAGTTAGGACATTTGTAACATCTCTCCTCTACGTTGTTTCTAATGTGTAAGAAGTCTTCAGCTTATCTTGTCTTCTTCCTTTCAGCAAAGACTTTTAAAAGCCTCTCTCTATACCACTTCCCACTTTTACAATGCTTACCAGATATTCACATTACTGAGGCCTCAGTTAGACATAATTGAAATTGGCCAACAAGTTCGTAAGAATTTAGGGAGAAGCTGTCAGAAAAATCAAAGCAGTGTTGTTTCCTTAAGAATCCAGGGTATAAGCACTGTATAATAATGATACCAAAAATAGAATAAATAAAAATTATACTACTTCCTATGCTCTGGGAAACCGAAGGATGGGGTTTGTTTTTCTCCTTGTCACAAGGGAAATATCTTCAAGTGAGAAGTGAGAATAAGCTAGATCACACTTCACTGCATAGTGCAAGTACACAAGCCTTGGTCAAGAAAGAACAAGAGGGAAGCAATTTTAAAGCAGAGCAAGTCTATCCACCTGTTAAGCAGAATTTCTTGTCTGCATCTTCACTGTATCTTGTCCTGCCAAACAACAGAACCTGAAACCCACAGTGCTATGGGGAGTATAGTGGTAGAGATGCACTGGTTATTCTTCTTGGCTGCCCTCTGGTCTGCCCTGGCAGTTTTATTTGACTTCAGTGCTAGCTTCAGGAACCATAAAGACCTCCCTGTGGAACTCACTGTCTATCCAGGAGCACATTTACAGTTTCCTTATCACATTGATGCAATCTTGATCACAAAAATTTATTATGACCAATATTTTCTCCCTATTTCACAGATGATGAAGTCAGGCATAAGGAGACTTAAATCAGACTCATTTATTTCATAGTGAATTAGGTGTATAAATATTTTTGAGATGCTGAGTTTACATGATTAACTTAAACCAGTTCCTAGTGAACTATCCTTTCCCTCTAACTTCCATCAGTCTGGATTTAGTGATAGGAAAGATCTTATCAACAGTTTATTTCCTTTTTAAGATTTAGAAAGCAGACTATCAAACCATATCTGGTCTCCTTCTCTATGATGTCCCTTGTTTCTCTCGTCTGTGCCTCTCTGCTGTTACCCTCTTCCAGCACAGCCAATCAGACCGTTTCCTCCTTGCTTTTGTACAGCACATAATCTACAGTCTGTATATTCTACCATTACATACACCACAAGCTTTTACACACAGTCAATTGTCTGTTCTGGGTATAAAAGGAACTATATAAAAAAAAGTGTAAAAGCCTATAATGTATGAGTATTGTTTTAAGATTTCTAAGTGCTCATGAGAGCATAGAATGACAGTTCCTGACTCCTTTTTAGAAAGCAATGAGAAAAATAGCTAAGAAAATGTCATCCTAAGTATGCTGCCCAAGGAAATGGTGGAGTCACCACCCCTGGCAGTGTTCAAGAAATATGTAGATGAGGGACTTAGGGATGTGTTTTAATAGGCATGGTGTTGAAGGACTCATGGTTGGACTTGATGATCTTGGAGGTCTTTTCCAATCATAATGATTCTACGTGAGTTGTCAACAAAGAACCAAATTCTGTACACAGAATTATGTAACTGATGCTTTTTTTGAACCTGCATAAATAAGGGAAAAGGCAGATGTGAATCTGCAAAATCTACAAATTCAGTATTTCCATGAAGTTTCTCAATGTGTTTGAAAATTTTGCCATGAAACCTTGTGATTGATTTCTTTGACTATAGAGGAATGGTTAGTGAACCGCAGACATGTCTGCCCAGCAGGCCTGCTCAATCCGGGTTTTCAGGCTTCAGTGAAGGAACAAAGGGACTGCTGACTAGGGGTAAGGAAGTAGGCAAAGGTCAGAGGGAATAAAAGAGCTGTTGAACTAAAAGGCTGAGCTAAACATGTGTGTGTGTGGGGGGGGGGTGGCGCATAAGGGTCTCAGTTACATCATTGTCTACCCATTAGGAGCCTGTGTAGTTACATCACTATCTGCCAGAATCATATAAATGTATGGCATGCAAGCTAATAAACGAGCAAGATCTTTTAACTCACACTGAGTGCACGTCTTAACTCCGGTTGACCTCCTTCTTTTGGCGCCCAAACAGTGACACTGAGACTATTGCTTAAATGCAGATGGGGAACCCCGGATAGTTTAAATGCGGAATCCGGAAAGCTGGAATTACGCTTAAATGCGGAGAACCCTTGGATCTGCATCCCAAGTCGCCAAGAAGCAGAAGGGAAGGTACAGGAGGTAACTCTTAAAATCTGCAGCCTGGAGGGGCAGCATCGAGGACCAAACGAGGACCACTTAAATGCGGAAACCTCTCAAAGAGGCGGCTGTCAGGGAGGCAGATGGAGAGGGGAGGTCAGGGGCAGGGTACCAGGGACTAGCGCGCATAAGGTTGGACCTGCTTTGTGAAGACCGCTGCCGACTATGGAGAGGGAGGCGGCACTCACTTTGCTGGGAGAAATTCTCGCTAAGCGAGAGGCCAGCGTGAGTACAGAGAAGCTCTATGAGTGGGACAGAATAGGGGTGGAGGAAGAAGCAGTGGTTAAGCTCCTCCGACATATTCTAAGAGAGGAATTAAGTATGATGAACAGACCCTCTGCAAGCTTTTGATCTGATGCAGAGAGAATGGGTTCAAAGCCAAGCCCCACCTAGCATTCGATGTGGAGATGTGGGAGAATGTAGGGCGGCAGCTCTGGAATCATATCTCTGATGGGGATAAGCAGGCCAGGGACCTTGCTACTACAAGGCAGCTCGGTCTACCTTATCTGATGTGAAAGCCAAAAGGAAAGTGGCCGTCGGAACCACGTCCGCCTTTGCGAGCACTTCAGGACCGGGACCGCCGCGCCACCGAAAACCGCTGGTGTTTGGAAGATCCATCGCCAACCCCTCCGTCCACATCCTCGCCTGTGCCTGCGGCACCTACACCGTGCCCCTACTTCCGGACCCTCCCCGCCCCGTCGCACCTGAAGAACGGCCTGGCTGGGTCCAGGACTTGTTAGATCACCTTGAAAAAGGAGAAGGGGGGACGGGGAAGAAAAGGCGAATGAGATCAAGGAGACTTATGTTGCTGAGGGCTTGACGAAAGCCAGGAGGGAGGTACAGGGGAATTTGGCCCGTCTATAAAGTGGGGGTTGAAGAACTGTAATGCTTTAAGTGAGGACAGAAACCATTATTAGGGCTATTATTTCTATTTGCTATGTTTATCTCTATTATGTGTTGTATCCTTTGTATATTGATGCTGACACGAGGTATGGTTGAAAGGTGGAAAATTGTATGAGTCATAAAACTATTGTGCGAAACAGAATCTAGACCTTGAGAAAGAAGATGTTTGCCTGCCTGGGCTGAGCGATAAGGAGCGCGGAAGCGGCTGCTCAGTCAGGCTCACAGCCGACCTCCTCTGAAACCAGTTGAAGGCGGCTGCTCGACCAGGCTTGTAGCCAACTTAACTGCAAACATCCTCTAAACTAATTTGAAGGTCAAACACCCGAGAGGGAGGGAGATGAGGAAGGCAGGACCCTCAGACTGACGGCTGGGACCACTTACTGGTATGCGCACCTGCGCAGCCAGGAGGGAAGATTATGTGACTGAAGGTGGAGTTTGTCCGCCCCCTGGTCTGCCTGCTGGCACGTACTGGCCCTACGTGGCAGGATGCACCGGGCTTAAACAGGCAGTGCGGAGAAAGGGGAGGTGAGACTCCTAACACCGAGGCCTACGTTGTCTCTGCGGGGATGCCCACCGAGTTGGGAGCCTGTCAGCAACCCTCTAATCCGCCAACTTGAGAGAATGTTCAGTCTCAGTATTCTGCTGACAAATACTACCTCAAGAGTAATTATTCATACTTTGCTTCTTTAATGTGCTTTCACCTGAATAGTCATAGCCACCTTGTTCTATGTGATTATCGCCAAATCCCAGGGCCATTCTCAATCTAATTGGCGACGTGGATGGGCTTTGGCAATTGAAACAGTGGAACTCACTAGTGGAGTGCACAGCTAAGTGAGGTCGTGCCACTGGATAGAAACTGTGTTTGTGCTGTTTGTGTGTGTGGTCTTTAGATTTTTATTGTGTAATATATATCAGCAGAGAGGGCTGAATAAGCACAACAAGAAAGTGCAGAATTCGAAAGCGGGAAATCCAGGAATAACTCAGACTACGGCGTCCCCCCCACCACCAGTGGAGGACTGGGAGCCGTACTCTGACTTGTATCCTTGGAAAGAGATTAGGGAAATACTTCAGCATGGGAAACAAGAATGTGACGGCCAAGCTCCAGTGCGATCGGCTTTCACCCGAGCAAGAGTAGTGCATACGCCATCTGGGATACCTCATTTCCGCCCGGTGGGCGGAAAGGAGGTGACTTGATCTCCCAATAAGACTTATGGTTCTTTCCAACCAGGATACAGTGTGCGCCATCGTCATGCAATGGCAAAAGAAAAAGAAGGCAGACGACATTGCTATTCTGGAATGGGTGTTTCTATCCATGCAGCCAAAAAAAAAAAAGAGTATCCAAACCCGGATGGGCACTCGGCGAAGCAACTAGGAAAGGACGGTCCAGGAGGCCTGCTCAATCCGCCTCATTGGGTGGCAAAAATATGGGGCTCGATGCGAGGGCATTCTCGCTGGCTTTGAAGTTGGCGTCCTGGCTGCAGGATTTCGTCACTTTACTGTTACGCTTCACGGGCGCCGCAGTCACGGTGGCCGCCACCGCTGGCTGCTCTACATGCTGTGTGACTGAGGCAGTGCTGTCCACAGCCATCCTGCTTGCCTTGGTGCACTCGGCGTCGGCATTGGGTGCGGACGACGCCGGCCGACCGCCCGTTTCGGTGGAGCCCGAGGCACCGCCACCACCACCGCCGGCCACGGCCTCCACGCTGCCCATGCAAGGGCAAGAGGAGCTGCGTTGCTGCGGGATCACCCAGTTGAGCGCTTTGTTCTTCAGCGGCATGCTCTTCCCACTGTCCTCACTGGGGCCGGGGCTGGGAACGATCCACAAAGACGAGGCTGTGCTGATGATTTCGGGTCTGTAGAGGGGGCAGCTGCTGCCTGGAGAAAGCGTTTCCTTCTGGACATCGCCTCCGGGCAGGAGCAAGCCGCCCCCCAGCCGGCTGTGCACCAGCACCATTGGCGCCATCTTTTTAATGTGGTCCAACTTGGCGCTTTCCGCGTCAACCACCTTCGCCAGCAGGACGAGTGGTTTGTCCGTGACGTCTTTGGTTGGCGCCTGCTTCTCCAGCAGCGGCAGCGAGCGGCTCTCCTTCCGCTCAGGGCTGGCTTTCCGCAGGTGCGGCGCGGCTGGCGGCGCCGCCTCCACCGCCTCGCTCGCCTTGGGCAGCTTCCCGTTGGGCAGTCGGGAGGGTGGGAACTCACCCAGCAGTTTTTAAGGCTAGTCATCTCCCATCCAAATGATTCCAGTTGATTCCAATGACCCGATTCCAATGAAAGTTTTTGCGTGTCCAGAAAACTTTTCATCGCTGCTGCAGTGAGTATTTTTCTGAGTGATGCTCCTAAGTGTCCACAGCTTGTGCACGTGGTTTTGAGTGTCGAGGCAACTTTGCTGATGTCTCTGACCTCCCCAGTGCAGAACAATCCTACGCTCACATTCAAGGAGTTGACTTCTTTGCAGCAGCTTGCATATTCGTTTTGACTCACTTCTTTGCTGAGTAGTAATCTGCTTTCATTTCTCCCTTGTTTTTTCCCACTTCTTTTGCAGAAATTGGGGTTTCAGGACTATATACTTCAGAAAATCATAGAATCATAGAATGCTTAAGGTTGGAAGGGACCTCTAGAGGTCATCTAGTCCAACTCCCCTGCACACGCAGGGTCACCTAGAGCACGTGGCACAGGACTGTGTCCAAGCGGGTTTTGAAGATCTCCAGAGAAGGAGACTCCACAACCTCTCTGGGCAGCCTGTTCCAGTGCTCTGTCACCCTCACTGTTAAAAAAATTTTCCTTAAGTTCCTGTGGAACTTTTGGTGCTTCAGTTTGCGGCCCTTACCTCTAGTTCTGTAGGTGGCCACCACTGAAAAGAGGCCAGCACCATCCTCCTCACTCCCTCCCTTGAGGTACTTGTATACACTGATCAGGTCCCCTCACAGCCTTCTCTTCTCCAGGCTGAACAGGCCCAGCTCCCTCAGCCTCTCCTCATAGGGCAGATGTTCCAGGCCCCTGATCATCCTTGTGGCCCTGCGCTGGACTCTCTCCAGCAGCTCCACACCCCTCTTGTATTGTGGGGCCCAGAACTGGACACAATACTCCAGATGTGGCCTCACCAGGGCTGAGTAGAGGGGCAGGATCATCTCCCTCGACCTGCTGGAGAGGTTCTTCTTAATGCACCCCAGGATCCCATTGGCCTTCTTGGCCACGAGGGCACACTGCTGCCTCATGGTCAACTTGTCGTCCACCATGACACCCAGGTCCTTCTCCGCAGAGCTGCTCTCCAGAAGGTCAGTCCCCAGCCTTTACTGGTGTCCGGGGTTATTCCTCCCCAGGTGCAGGACCTTGCACTTGGCCTTGTTGAATTGCATGAGGTTTTTCACCGCCCAGTTGTCCAGTCTGTCCAGGTCCCTCTGAATGGCAGTGCAGCCCTCTGGGGTATCAGCTACTCCTCCCAGTTTGGTATCATCAGCAAACTTGCTGAGGGAGCACTCTGTGCCTTCATCCAGGTCATTGATGAATAAATTGAACAGGACTGGACCAAGGACTGACCCCCTGGGTAGAAGACCTGTCAGAGATGTCTGTCTTCGTTTTTTCCTTTCTGGGCTCCTCTTGACCCCTGTTTTCTTTGAAGCTTTGGATTTCTCAGTCAGTATCACCTGGGCAAAGTGCTGAATCTTGTCCTCCCTGCCCAGGGGCAAGTTCAAGTGCTGCCGAGGTCTCCGAGTGTCCCCCACCACACAGCTGTGGTAGAAGGCAGGCACCTGGTGGCCCTCCACCTCTTCCCGCTGCAGGAGCCCGTCAGCTTGCGTGTCCCGGAGGAAATCGAAGTTCCACTTCTGCCGGGCTCCCTCGATGCTGCTGTGCAGCATGTGCTGGAAATCCTGCTGCAGCTGCTCGTGGTCTACGGGGCCAAAGAGGTTCCTCCGGGTATGGGTTGTTTTCCCTCGCTTCCACTCCATCTTTTCACCCTTCTGCCGCTCTTCAGCAAGCGTATACAGCAGCGCTTCCATGAGTGGGTCGCAGCTGCCACCCTGCTGCCTGAGGCCGGAGTGCAAATCGAGGAAGCTCTGGGAAATTCTGGGGCACCGGCAGCAAGAGCCCACAAAATCTTAGACACCCTGTCCTGGTGGGTAGTTAAACAAGCAAATGTCACCAGTTAGGTCCTCTCTAATCTGGCGCTAGATTTATCAAATGTTATGGATGTCAGATATTTCATACAAATATTAGTAATCTGCCTGACATTCACCTGGTTCCTTGATTTGTTTGGAAATATCTTTGCATTGGGATTGCCAGGAAGCATATTCTATTATAACTCTGCCCAAGATACTCATATTTCCTAAAGACTGATCCATGAGTAAGATATTTTAAATAAATTTGCAAGAACTGTTTGTTAAAGTACTGCTTTATGTGAATGTATGCAAATCTTAAATGAACTTTAAGCAATGTTTTTCTTTTCTAGAATTAAGTTCAACTTTTTGCATAGAAAGGGACTTGAATCCTTATAATAGAAAATGCTTCACTGATTATATCAATTAAAGAAAATTATTTTCCATACCATCCTTCTCATATATTTGTACTCAGTGTTTTCTCTCTGTGGAAACTAACCATTACCACAGACTAAAATCCTTACCATTCTGACATTTTAGCCTTATATAAATCCTCTCTTTTTCTCATTCTTTCTATCATTCACTCATCTGGGGTCTTTACAGTGGAACAAAGATTCATACCAGATTAATTGAAATCCTACTCTTTACCATTTAACCAAATTGTAACTAAATGGTATTTTGGAGACTCACCCAAATCATTCTTGTGTTCACAGATATCAGACTGAGAAAACAGTGACTTGTATCAATGAAGAAATTGTTTATATGCCCTTATCACATTAAATATATTTAAAATTTGTGCACCAAGCATATGCATGTAACTCAAGAATTGCATCATTAATACTGGCATATATGAATATTAATAGATTTAGTTAATGTATGCATTTTAATAATAGGGGAGTGATTCTCAGGAGGAATTTTACACCTTCAAACAAACTATTTGTTTCAACTGAGGTAAATAGTTCTTTGTCTTTCTATTCCTAATTTGGTTTCTGAATGATATGCAGAACCAGAGCAGGGTTGAAGGAAAAATCTGGGTTATGTACGTGATTTTCTATTTGAAATGAGTTTGAAAGAGCAAACACAAACCAAGCAATTCAGGAGTCAAGCCACATCCTTTCAGAAATATTATTGTATGTTTTTTTAGAGGAGCTGTGGGAGGCTTGGTCAGATTTATTGTTTAAATAGGAAGAAAATGCCTGCACTATTTATTTTGGTAAGAACTTCAGCTGGAGAAAGCCCTCCTGTTTCCTCTATAGGTTTCCAGTTAAGATTACACTGCCCAGAGAACATTCATTATTATTTCAGCTCCATAGGTGGGGAAGAGATGCCCTAGGGACTTCAAGCCTCCTATAGTTTCTGTTGTGACTCAGCTGTCCAAATAACAGTACAATTACAGTTTGTGCCTCAGAGGGACATTTTGCTCAGTGTAAGTTTTTTACAGAAGGGAACATCTTCATATGTTGCTGGAACTTAGAACAAAGGGTCGGAGCTTGTAAGACATACCAAGAATGCAGCTTCACTGCTTGCACAAGAATATGCAAAAATGCTGTTATTTTGAGTTGGTATTATTTTATGTTATGCCTGGACAATTATTACTGTCAAAGTCACACTACTGTCAAATTAAAGCAAGACAGAAACCTGTCTGTATTTTTTCCAGTAGCTCTATGCATAGTGAATTGCCTTTCTTTTATGATTTACATTTTTGTAAATGTGGACTAAGTTATAGGTTAACTTTATCATCCTGCATATATTGCCTGAGAGTTTTTTCCTGCCTTTCTGATCTTTGCTTAATCTGGACCAGTTTATGGTCAGTACAGTTTCACATGCTGACATCTGACTTGTTTAGGAAATGTGATGCTTTGAAAACTGATACCATTTAACATTCTTCCATTTCGTTCTTTTCACTGCAACCTTTTTTAATACCAACACCCAAAGGGTAATTCTATTTCATAACTGAATTTACCCCTATTGTTCCACTTTTATTATTTCCCTGCCTGCTATTCCTAAATGTTCTATGACCAGTTATAGTTTATCACTATATTGACCTTAATTTAATCCAGGGAATAGGCAGAAATTACCTTCTGTGCAGCTAAGCAAGCCCTTCTCTCTTATAAAGCTGTTACCATAATTTCATAAGTAGGTATTTTCCTTGAGTTTCTGTTAGTTTAGAAATAAGTAAATGCTGTTTTCTCATCTTTCTAGTAATATATTGGATATCTTTTTCCTTGTTTTGTTTTAACATGTTGGGAAAAAGTAGAAGTAGGAACAATCTGATGGAATTCCTTAGTTTGCAGTAATTCCTGTCTCATGTATAGCTAACTTACTAAGATTTTAGAGCAGTGTCTGAAGGACTTCATTCGTATTTCTCATTTACAGAGAAAGGAGCCCAAAATAGCAAAATGATTGCATAGATTTCCCACTTAGTTAATATTTCTTGGTACTCTTGAACTTCAGTTAGGAGCTTTTTGTGTTTCTAAAAAGAAATCAGGAATTGCGTTGTGAAGTATCTGTTTGCTGGGAACTCGGGAAGGTTGAAGCCAGGTTTTATTTCTATGGCTTAAAACGAGGTGTTCTGCACAAGATCTTAAAATTGTGTCTATTTTAGCTCTGTAAAGAGAAGTTGGTAAAGATTGATGGGAGGCAGAAACAAAGCCATACTTGGATCTAGATGTTAGAGTGAATATCTTATTATAAATGTAAATAAATACATAATTATAATACTCTTTACCTTAAGAAAGTGGCAGTCCACTCTACCATGCCAGATTATTTATTAATAGGCAAGAGTTCCTTTAATAGCTAATAAAAATGCTTTCAGAATTCTTCTTGGTAATCACTGAACTTGAACTACAAAATGTGTTGTCACAGCCAGATTAAATGCTTCAGCCTTTGTTTGCTTTAAGAAATGGGAGTATTTCAGAGAGCTTAGAGTAACACGTGCAGTTCAGTAAAGGTTCGCTTTTACTGTTAGGCAATACTGAAAAAAAAGAATGTTTTGGTAACAGCTGACCCTTCTCTCACAATATTCCTCAAAAAATCACCTCTTGTTTCAGAAAAAAAAAAAAAATCTGAGGTTTAAATATAAGTAATGTGGGGGAAAGAAAACAAAACAAAACAAAACAGATAACTGTCTCTTGTCATTCCGAGCTCGAGCACACAAACACCTAAAAGCCCTGGAGATATTTCCACATCCAAAAGACATGCTGATTACATGCATAGGAAATGTAATTTTTCTCATCTCCATCTTTAATTTACACTTTTTTTTTGCAAATATTTTATACAACTGTCTCCCAGCATTTTGAGTCCTTTATGAAATATTCTAAAGGTATGTGTTTTTTTCTGGCAGACTAAATATATTTTGCCTCATGCTTTAAGAAGAATGCGGATGATTCTGTCAATGGTTAACTTTTCATTTAAGTAGTGAATGAAATCAGAACTGAGCTCAAGTCCATAGAATAGAATTCTAAAAGATCTGTGAAGGTTTTTTTAGCACCAATGGGGCCCCACATGTGTCTCAGTTTAATAGTGTGTTCAAAGAATAGGCCAGGGTGGTTTGCTGAAAAGAAGAAATATTCAGTCTTCAAAAAATGATGTGATCTTATTTTCTCTGCATTTGTTTTAGCGAGGGGACATATGAAAAAAACAGCATTTTAATTTCCACTCATGACAAAGGAGTTTTATAAGGAAACATAATAAGGAAACTTTCTGTTCTCTTTCTGTATAGCAAAGGTTATATACAAAAATACGGATTCATGTTTCCTTCAGCCATACTGATTTGGAACCTTTCAATAGATGCATCTCTTTCTGTGAAAATTAGAGTATGTCTTGGCATACATTGTCTTGGCAAACTTTGTTGTTGTTCTAGTACCAGAAGGCTCAACTTAGAGCATTTCAAAAAGCCTCTGTAAATTCATCCACAATGTTTCCAGCTCTTCTATTAGTCATCACAGGGGTTCCAGTAATACATCTGCCAACTGTCTGAATTGAAAATCATTGTCCTCCATTTTATTGCATGCTGTCACTGACTACCACTATCACAAAAGCCATTCTTATGCTGACATTATTCGCAGAGTTCAGTTGCATTTCTTTTGAATATCAAGTGATGTTAAATACAATTAGTACCTGCTAAATCTTTGACCTGGGGTTAAGAAAAACTACTCAACTACTAAGCAGTGTCCTATTTCTTATGCTACCACATTTCATATACATGCCAACAAGTGGATTACAAAACTATTTTTGTATTTATTTCTCAGCCTTTCTCCTCACAGAGCACTTCTGTTTCTCTCATCTAATCCACAGGAGGCCTTTTAATTTTTTTTCCCCTTTAAATGACTGCAGAAGTTATTTTCATGTCAAATATTGGTGTGAAGGATCATTCTTCCAAGAATTGGTAAGTCTTCTAGCATCACAGGACTTAAAAAGTAGCTATCAGAATAGTATTGCAGAAAAGCAAATAGAATCCTACAGATAATAATTGAATTAACTTTCTGATTTATTCTCCAGAATGTTTATATTTTGCTCTCTAAATAAATTATCCATCCAGCTCTTGTAAATGATGAGACTTTTTGTTTTTCTTTACCTTGAATTTTTCATGAATGGATCTTGTGATTATCCCAGTTTGTGAAAAAGACTGTTTTGTCTTATTTCATGAAAATTACTTGTAGGGAGAGGCTGCACCATGAGTGCTAGGTCAAGAAACTTTAAAAATATAGGTATAGCTCACAGATTTTTGTTTAGGTTTGTTTTGGAGCTGTAACAGAAATAATTCTCCTTTTCCTAAAAGGGACAAAAAAGTGACAGCTTTTTGGAAGTCATAAGCTGTCTTGTCCCACATTCAGTATGCCAGAGCTTTCTACTCAGTCAGCTTTTTAGGAACAGACATAGGATAGTGATATTTAGATTCCCGATAAAACATTTTTAGCTTTTGTGTGTTTCTTCCCATCCCCACAGTTTAGTTTAGTGCTCATTAGTTCAAGTTCTGTTATGAACTCCGATTTAGGTTGAAGCTTCACCTCAAACAGAAGTCTGTATTTGTAGGAGAAAAGAATTGGAACTTTTGGATGACTGTGTAGTGACAAAAGTATGTAATGAGGAAGGTGAATAAATGCAGAATGGAGAAGACACTATTTGCAGGGGGCAGCAAGATGTATTCCCATATATCAAAAATAATCTTACAAAAATGAAAGAGAAAGGAGCAAACTTTAAGGCATCCATTCAAGGTTAATTTTTGTTGGTGGTGTTTTTCCATAAGCGCACATGATGATTTTCACCTTGTTTCTTAGCCAGGGTCTGAGTCTTGGATTTTGTCTGACAATCATCTTCAAGCACTGCTCTTCCTATGTTAAAATTAGAGAGCAAGAGACCCATTTTTTATTGGTAGTCACAGTGACGACTCAGCATGGTGCTTGCAGGTAGATTAGTGCCTCTCACTCTCCAGGTTGGTTCTGTGCCCTCTCGTGGAGCTGTTCGGAGGAAAATGGCCGCCCGATGAACCAGCCATACCAGACGTTGCAGTCAGCACGTGGCGCAGAACGAAAGGTTACTCTGAACCTGCGACCTAAGGGAAGATGGACGGAGCCTGACGATAGCCCATCAGGAGAAAGGCTCCAGCCAATCAGATGAGGCGGGAGCGCGGGAAAGGAACTGGTGTGTAAGGGACGGCTTTGTTTCTATAAACTTTTTTTTTTTTTTTTTTTTTTTTTTTTTTTTTTTAGGTTGATTCACATTGGATCGTCCTGAGCCCACGGTTTTTCTCTTCTCAGATGGTGACCCCGACGTGATACACGGCACGGAGATTCAAACTGAAGAGGTGCGTGGGGAACCCCGAAGGAGAGGCCCAGCTGGAGGATGGCTCAGAGGGACTGAGACCGGGACGCCCGGAGGACGGCCCGGGGACAAAGAAGAAAGTACGTTGCAACGGGACACCCTGTGAGCTGAGCAGCTGGGGCAGGAGCCCCATATCCTCCATATACTCTCTATCCTGTCCCATTCTCCTGCAAATACTCTCTAAGAGAGGAATTAAGTACGATGAGCTTATGCTCCGGAATTTACTAATTTGGTGTCGAGAAAATGGGTTCCCCGCTGAACCAGAAAATGCTTTTGAAGTATGGGAAAAGGGTGGAGAAAAACTGTGGGACAGAGTAAGCAATGGTAGTGAAGAAGCCAAAAACTTAGCTACCAATTGGAGGTTGGTGCTATCAACCTTGCAAAGTTTAAAAGCAGCAAGATCTGCGGCTGCTGGGGCGTTTGCCGCCCTGAGACCTTCGTCAGGGACAGCAGCATATGCGGCTCATATTAGAGTATTCAAACAACTTCCTGTCCCGTCCCCTATATCACCATCAGCACCCCCCGATGGAGGAGCAGCTAGGGATGGGGGAGGAGAAGATGGAGGTTGACGAGCCCTGGCCGTCGCCTGCGGGAGAAGCAGCCCCTGAAAGAACTGTAGGAGCCGAAGGTCCAAAGAATCAACCGCCGCGTCAGCAGCCCGATAGCAGCGGGACGTTTTATCCACCCCTACTGCCCTCACCACCTCCATCTCCTAAACCTCAACCGCCCCTCGCACCCCCGGGACGTGCAGGGCGGGCAAACGAGCTGCTAACTGCTGCGCCTACGCGTTGGGAGGAAAACAAAAGACGGGGTCGAGGAGACGATGGTGGGGGGTGGAGGAGGCAGGTTTGAAGGATATGATAAGGGGAGAGCCTTCCTAATCCTTATATGGTATACCGTATATATACGTTTTTTTTTAAGGTTGATTCACATTGGATCGTTCTGAGCCCACTTTTTTTTTTTTTTTTTTTTTTTCTCTCCTCACCTTTTAGCACAAGCGTCCGTTCTCTGGAGGAAGCAGGGTACCTCATCCAGCAGGCAGTGACTGCTATTGCTGTACATCCCTCTCCTGAAACAGCCTGGCATGTGCTGTGCTCCTTGTTCATCCTGCCTGACCCACTACCGGTAAGCAGATGATATCAGTGCGTATAGTGCAAGGAGCTAACACTGAATCAAGCCCTCATCCCAGTTGATGCTTATAACTGCCACCTCACATGTGAGACTGGCCCAAGGGGTACTTTTAGATCTGTTTCTCATTTGAGCTTTGTGTCTGGTTCCATAGGTTCTTCTCATCTGTGGTTTTAATTTAAAGATAAGTTCAGTCTAGCCTGCTTATCTTTATGCTAGAACAATGATTACAGTTTGTCTCACCTGGGAAGTAGCAACTAATATGTCATCTCAGCTGTTAATTGCTAGAATTTCTGCATGGCTCGCCATGAGGTTGGGTCTCTTTTGACATATTTCCCTGAAAGATTTCCAGACCTGATCCAAGGGGTCCAGAAAAAAAAAATGAGGAGATCTTTGTGTTTAAATAGCCCTAAGTTTAAGAACAATCATCTCAAGAAAAATATGAGTTTCACAACATTAGAATACTACTACTGTTTTTCAAATATTTATTTCAAATATACTTCTATTAATAAGAAATCAGGAACATCCTTTTCATTTTAATATGGTAAAACCAGTGTGAATATCTTTTCCCCCTGTTATTCTATGTAATTCAGGATTCAACTTGTAATAACATTCAGCTTGTCAAACCCAATAAATTTAAAGCAGAATAGCTTCCTGTACTTTCATCCCCTATAAATTGAGAGTCCTTGTGGATATTCAGTTATAACTATGTCCTAATAAAAACAAAGCAGATATATACCCTATCTTTATGTAGTAACTAAACATTGGGCACCAAGCTGACAAGAGTCCTTAGTATTCGTGCAAGGCTCTGAAGGCCTTTATATCAAAGGCTACTTGAAGGAAGAAAGGATTTTGCATCTGCTCACAGGATTTGCAGAAGTTCCTTTTGATTATCTAGGGCAGTGGTAGTTGTATATGTCAGAGGTAAATTAGGAGCAATTTTCTGGTACAGCAACAGTTCTTAAAATTGGAAAAATAAATCATGTAAAAAAAAATTTGTAAGTGTCCAGGTAATAAAAAAATTGGATTAATCTAGACATTTCATCCAGTCTTTTTACTACCACGCTCACTTCTGAAACAATACACATTTTAAAGGCCAGTAATTTCATCTCTGCCCAACTCACAGGTCAAATGAGGTACTTTAATAGTTTCCAACTTTTCCCACATTTTAAAACTAGTAAATGGATCTCCCCCTCCTCCAAAGAGAGAAACCCTTTTCCACAAGGCACTTCAATCAATTAACATTTTCTTCCAAAATATCTTAGTGAAAAGTCTATCACTGACATGAATGTTAATTGACAATTGACAAGCCAGCTGCCTGCTATTTAATTTTTTTATAGAGTTAAGAGTTCTGTTTTAACTATATGTGTGATATTTTTTTAAAAAGTACATGAAATTTGAGGAATGTCAATAAGGCTGATTCTATGGTGTTTCACTAGTATATTGAAATCATTTCCAACTCCTGTTTATTTAGATGAATCTCTTAAAGCTAGTTTAAAAAAAAAGATTCAAGGGATCGTGTCTTTTCCATGAATTAAAAAATTCTGATTCTTAAATAAATGATGGAAGAATCTAGTTTACTTGTAGTAAACACCAAATATTGTGAGATTAGTTAACTCCATATATTGTGAGAAGCCAGTTTTACTTAGATGCACAGAACTAGAATGCGCTTCAGAAGATGAGCCCCATGTCCAAAACAAAATTGGCTCTATGTATGTCACTGCTGATGGATGTTTGCCTGCTGGTTCTTAAAACATCCAATGATTGTTTATGAGAATGTCTCTGAGACAGTGTGAAAAGCCTTATTAAAGTCAAGATATATGACATTGTTCCTGTCGGCAAAACCCCTCATGTTATGGTATTGTAAAGAGAAGGTAAATTGGTCTGACTTGATTTATTTTTGACATCCATATTGACTTTGACTAGTCTCCTTGTTAGCTAACAGCTAAAATAGATTGTGCTTCTATTTTTCTGGGAATTGAAATTTACTTCTCTGAACTACAATTCCACAGATTCCCTCTTCCTTTTTCTGCATCTCCTTTCTCCATTTTAAAAGAAAGGCATTATTTTTTTCCCTTCTCAAGGTTTCCAGAAGCTGTTCTTCCTGCATACATTCTCAGAAGTAATTAGCAGCAGTTAACTATCCTCCATTTTCTGCTCAGATGTTCTATTTTGTCTTTTGTGTGTGTGTGTGTGTGTTCTCATATATATCTCCTTAATTACCTAAGATAATTTTCCACTTCCTATATGCTTACCTATGTTTGAAGTCCACAAAGTGTCACACTTCTCTAATCCACAGGAAGAGAGTAATTAAATCAGATTTCAAAGACTATTCCCTCTAGTTGCTTTATGAAAATCACCTGGGGGAAGCTGCTTCCAACACAGGAATTTCTGGACACCCTGCATGTGTATGTATTTTTTTTTCTCTTGTTACTTCAATTTTGGGGCAGTGGCTGATTCTGTTAATTACTCTTAAAAAGCCACCTTGCCCATCCTGGTGCAGCAGTCATTTGGCAATATGACTACGAAAACCATCATACTTCTTTTCATCTTTAATCAGTGGTTTTTAGATGTCAATGACATGCTGCAAAATACTTAGAACACATCTTGAAATGTGCAGTCCATCTTTTAAGCTTTTTGCGTAAAATGTCTTATAAATCAATAAGCTAAACAAATGTAAAGAATCCAGCAGAGGAAGAAAATATTTTGTTTTAAATAAATCAATCATTTTGACTAGACTCAATAGTAATTATTTTTGCAGAGGCATTTACAGAAGCGCTCTTTTATGGAGAATGGCCTGAGAAAAAAATCTCCAACTTTTTGTTTTGGACTCTGAAGTAAAGAATCCATTATTCTGCTCTATCTCTGAGTTTTCTTATGCCTGTCTGAAGTCTTGTTCAATATGTGGGTACAAAAAAAATCAAAAAGGTATCAGACCTTTTTTTTCCCTGTCTTGTTTTAATAAGGTAAATTGCCAGAAGATACCTCACTTACTTATCTTAGTTGAATTTAAAGTGCTGTGACAGTTGATAATTTGTCCTATTTTAACTTCTGTTTCCTTTAAATGTTGTCACAATACAAAAAAAAAAAAAGTGACTGAACAGTCATATCTGAAGAAAGTGGTGGCCTACAATCTTTAAACAAAACGTAAAGCCATATCATTCAAATACTCAAGATAAGTGAGCTTGTATCCTTTTTTGTATCCTTGAGTCAATTTATGAACAAGAACAGAAAAAAAAGGAAGTCAGTGAGTACTGCGGATAGAAAGTTCCCACCTTGTGCTTAGGGCCTAGTGATCTGACATCCTGATTGAGGAATACAGCTTCTCAGTAAGGTACATGAGGGACAAATATGGATTTCATCATCCATCAAATTACAAAATCAAAAGGACTCTGGATACTTTGATATGCACTAATTAGAGAAAAAATACAGTATGTTATCTTGTCATCAAGCGCTGTGATTCTGTCAGATCTCACAAGTGAAGTGTAATTGGGCCATGAGCCGTGATAGCGCTGGATGATCTGCATCAAGTTAAAAATCAGGCCAGGAGGAGTTGTTTTGCCATTGACAATCTTCCTTTTAGTCTCAGGTTGGTACTTTGCTATTCTTTCAATTAGAGAGCTAAAAACATTCTCCTTTTAAAAGCCTTCTTTCATGCCGTAGGCATTTAAAAGCCTTTAAAAATCATAAAGAATAGCCTGTTGTCTCTTCTCCAGATAAATATTTTTTTCAGTACTTCATGTCTTTTGAAGCAAACAAAAAGCCTTACGCAAGGCAGCAATCGCACTCTCCCTCAGGAAGCCGAGTGTTTATAGGCTTGCCCTGAAGCACACCAGAGAGCTTTCTGGGTTATCCAGACAGTGGAAGACATGTGGTAACAGCTCTCATTCCAGTTCATGAAGCTTCTATGATGGCATATAGTGCAAGAAATCCGGGCATTTGTTAAAATGTCAATGCCCAGCTTTTAGGTCCCTCTCAGCATGGAGTAAAGAATGTTGCAGCGTTAGCCAGACTCTGCTGAATTGAAGTAAAGATTAAACACACACACACAAATATACATATATATAAAAATATACGTGCATATTTATACGTGTATCTATATGTGTCCATTTTGAATATGTATCTTATTATAAAAGACATAGACGAGGAAAGAAAGAAAAGCAACATTTGGTCTATTTAAATTAAGATCAGTCTCTCTTTCTTTTTTTTTCCCTTATTTGAATCACGTCAGAATTTTCCCTTACAAGCCTAATCAGGTCTTCTGCTTCATTTGCTCTCCATATTTCAAAGAACCTCTTCTGGAGATGTTGGATTGTTTTTGAACCTCATTTATTTTCTTGGAGTCTACCTAATTTTCTTTCAAATTCCATCTTTCAAAGCTTAGTCAGCTAAAGTAAGAACTGCCTTTGGATGTGAAGATAGATGCCTTTTCAGTGTATGGGGTGTCATCACTTTTGCTTGGCTGGTTTATTAGCATCTCTCTAATTCACTGAGAGATAGGAACCCATATCCTCCTGATTTAGTATCATGTCCCAAAGGACTAAAGTGCCTTCAGGGCTAGGATTGGCTATTGCTTACAGCACATCTTCCAGAGAAAACGAATTGCAAAATCAATACAATATGTTAAAAACACAGTGAAACATTCCGAAAAAAAGCTCTTTAATGAGATGGTTGTACCATCTATAAAGTTCCAACAGAATGTTTAGAGAGAGACCTGTGTATCATTACTTAATTACTTTGGGATGCAGCAGAGGACTAAATAGTTGATTGTTAGAACAGCATAAACTCTTTTGATGTAGATTTCTTCATGTGTTTCAGTAAATCAGAAAAAAATATCTATACCTACAAACAGTCCCTCCTAAAAATGACAGTTGGATGAAATATTCCTTATTTTCCAAATCCTGCAACAGGTGCTCATTGTTTTCTGTCTTCTTATTTCATAAATTATGACACATTTCACCGGGAAGGAAGTGGATTCTCTATATTGTTCTTACTTTCTGTACTTGATTAAAAACCATGTATCAGAGTGATTTTTTTTCATTATCTGGTATTAACTTTATTCAGTACCACAAGTTTCTACAGAGCGCTGAATTTTTCACTGATTATCACTCTATCTTTGAACTAGGTATGACTCAAAATCATATTCTTTGAAAAGATGTTCTTTAATATTGTATGTGGAATAGGTTTGGAAGAATCTGAAGGTGTGTGGTATTTCCAGAGATGTATTTTAATAAAAAAAAAGAGTCTTCCCTGACCTATTTTAGTTTTAACCAAACACTTTATTCAACTTTAAAGGGATCATGCTTCTCTATATTCTTGACATGAACATAGTAACTAGTAAAGGAAATTCTATCATTAAAATTCAGTTAACACTTTTATGATAACCATGATAGAGTAGTATAAAGTTAAATATATCTTTTCTGTTCTAACTTTTCAGTGCTAAAGAAGAGTAAAAAACAATGAAAGCTTTATTTTGTCATCATTAAAATAAGCGGTTATAATCCTAGAAGTATGGCACTGAATAAGAAGGTGTCATTTTTGAACAGTCAGTTCTCTGATTATCACCACATTTCTCATTATTACTATCTTCAAGGATAAGCACAGCTTAAAAGACGCTGAACACAGGTGAAAGCACTGAATACTATAACATTTTCATGCAGTTTTATATGCTATAATCTCTACCATTGGTGTACAGAAATAAAAAGTATGATATCTTTAAAATCACGCCATTGTAATCCACATTTTAACTAAATAATGTTTTAGATTCACATGACATTCTCCAGTATATCCTGAAAGCAGTTTTCATGCTAATTAAGTTCTTAATTTACTATGGAAAAGAAAACTGAATTTGCGTAGCCTCCTTTTCAGTTTTGTTCAAGGAGACCTTCATTCCTTTCTTCAGACAATTTGCTACAATTAGAAGACCAGAGATGTCATGGTAAAAAACAGTCAAATTTAAGACAGAAAAAAAAAAAAAAAAGGACAAGAAAAAAGTGAAAATATCTGAATTATGAATAGCGAATAGAATGAGTTTCTTGATCTCTTAAAGAATTTTAGTGCCTCAAGTGGGACTGAGATATGATTCACATACCTCAAATCCAAGATATGGCCTCACAAGCTCCTTATTCAGGTACAAAATTGACATTACTTCAGTTTTGCACATTACTAGGGTCCAAAAATAGGTATTCTTTAAATTATTCCCCCTGTCCTTGGACCTACTCTGTAGTAGATAAATCATATCTAACGTAGACTGGCTTCTAAAAAACAATGTTCCTCATTAAAAAAATATTTTATATATTTTTTTTTTATTCAGGGACAGAAAAAAAGTGATTTTTGGCCTGGATCAAAAAGCAAGGGAAAAGTATAAAGCTGTTAAGTTAAAAATTCTAAAGCTGTCCTAAAAGCAAGTCTGCCAGGAAATATCTCTGAACTGCAGGAGTATGAAACATATCTGCACCTATGTTATGCAAGGCTTACAGAGTTCAGTTGGTTTTCATGTTTCCTGAAAATGATCCCTCTTTCTCTAGCTTATTTGCAGCTGTAAAGTTCTTGTGGGTAATACTAATTGCTTCTTAAAATTTCTGTGAAACAATCTCAGTTTGTCAGTTAAATATTCATATACTTTAGAAGTAGGAGAGACCTTCTTAGTGAACATTGCTGTCTATCCGTAATGCACTTTTAAATGTTTAGAGCTTTTATTTCTCTTTTTAGGAGAATATTCCATATATGCCATATACATATTGGTGTGACGTTTTGGGGCTTTGATTTATATTCGAAGGGGGTGAGGTCATTTGTTTATAAGTGATACACAGCTAAAATCAGCTATTTCTAATTTTATTCTATTCTTTATTCTGTATATATTGCATTCTTGGTACAATACCTTGCCCTGTAGCACTCTGAAGAATTTTTCATGTTCCTTGGTGTTTACATTCTGCAGATATCTAAGAATTTTGTCAAAGTCTTTTTACTTTCTTATATTTTTTATCCTTTTCTTTATTTTCTTTTTTTCTGTTTTAGTCTCCGTTTCAGACTCCTCCAGCCTGAGTCTGTGCTCTTTAATATCACTGTAAGAACAGTGATATTGAAGGAAGTGTTACAGAGCACAGAAGTAGGCTTTCTTGTAGTGACTGCAGTGGCTGTGATTTATAAGAGAGATTAGAAAAATAGTTTAAAAATGGGAAGGCCCTCAGGTCTTCAGTCTGAATATAACATTCCCACATGAGAAAAGGCTAATTTTTTGAGCTAGTAAAGGTTTCTTACACAAATACTACCAACTCAGCTTTTTAATTTCCTGAAATTAGAAAAAAAGAATTTTCTGTAATCAGAATATGCTGCACCAGGCCTTCATAGTGCCTTGATGACTAGCATTTCACAGTAGTTGTTCATGTGGTCTACATGAGGATGACATGGCTATCTGACATGAGGCTTTTTTGGCTAGATAATACTTCCAGTATTCACTCTGATTTAATACTGCTGAAAAAGGTTTTGAACCCTCTCATTAGCCTCATTTCTAATACTTCTGGAAAGAAGTCTGCAATTTATGATATTTTAGAGATGGTCAGAAGTCACGGAACTACATTCAAAAAGCTGCAGGTCAAATGATCTGATGAAACAGACTTGTTCTGGAGATTCATGAATAAAATAGGACTTTTATGACAAATACTACAGATTTTTATTTTATTGTTCTAAGTGTGCATGTTTTTCCTGGACTGGAAGTTAATTGCAATTACGGTTTTGACCGTTTTTAGTGGCAAGCATCTGTTCGTTTTTTCAAAGATTTTTTTGATGGCGCAGTTAAACAGGAGTTCTCTCCTCTATTGTAGTTAGGACTCTGTCAGTAATATAAAATTAATGGAGCCAGTTAATCACAATATGTTTATCTGTGTCTCTGTGAGTATGTCTGTATCTTTACCTATTACACAGTGACAATATAATGCGTATTATATGGACAGTGACAATATAATGCGTATTATATGGTAGTAACATAGTACATTCTGCTACCTATAACTACACTAAGTAAAACATAAACTAAAAAAATAAAATGTACAAAATAATATGCATATTTCATACTTGTTTGTTTAGCACTGAAAATGTGAATAGAGAAACATACAGTCCCTGTCCATGGAACTTCCATTACAAAAAATAGCTATATAAAAAAGTGCATATATGTAATAAATGCATTAAAAATGATCTTCTAACTTACTGCACAGACACAATACTAGTATTTGTGAATCAAATAAATAAATCAACTTTGAGTTGTTACCTTTACATGTAATTCTGGGCATTTTTTAAAAAGATCATTTAAAATAAGTTGGCCAGATGCACTCAAGCTTGACTATGTTCACCTGAAAGATTAGTGCATACTCAGTATTTTATAGAAATCTTGTGGCCAGAGAGAGAGCACTTTCTTGCATTAATATCTTCTTTACTGACAAGAAGAATTGCCTTGGAGATGGAGATAAATGATTCTCACCCACACTGTGCTTCTGGTTTAGTTAATCTGAGTGAAACTAAGTTTAGAAAACTGCTGAGAGAATTGTTCACTATAGAGTCAGTATGAATCCCTGGAGTATGAGTTTATAGAGGTGATCAAGCACTCTTCATGTTCTGTAGTAATGTGCTAAGATACGCTGTTAGTGGAAGTGCAGCTCTTCTGAAATATATTATTTGAATTAGCACAGTCTGTGCAGATTAAGATTAGGTGCACTGGGTATGCTTGCAAGATGGAAAATAACTTCAGAAACAAGTGAATGATTTTTCTTTCTTTCTTTTTTAACATATTCTGCCTTTTCTCTCCCAAAAGTATGAAAGAAAAAAGTAAATATCATAATTTTTCTTTACTGTAGCCCACAGCGAAGTTCGATGTAACATATAGAAATCAACAGTTTAGAGTCATAAGTTAATGATGCAAATCTACATAGTTGAAGAATTGAATGCAACCTTATAGAGGTGGTATGTATTGTTGTGAAACCACAAAGAATAAAAAGCGATGTTCAAGTGAGCATTTTTTTGCTGATGTTAGTGTCATACAAGTTTTTAAAAGTGGCCTCTTCTATTTCAAAAGAAAAACCTTACAAAAGATTACGAAACTCTAAAATCTGTTATAAAGAAAGATCATGTCAACTGCTGTGGACTATCCAGATACTTTTTGGTAGCTTATAGCTTCTGTTGATTTCCTTTATCCTTCAAGCCTACAAATACATCAGAGAAACTTGATATTTTGCAAAAAAAAAAAAAAAAAAAAAGTATTTTTCCACTTTTCCCAAACTCCCCTTGTATATTGGCCATATTGATCCAGACCAATGTTGTGTTCTCAGAATTAAAAAAAAAAATCATTCATTAAACGAATTAAACAGCGGAAACATGATTTAATATAAAACCAAAAGGAAAAAAAAGATAAGGTTTGATAATGCGGATTCAAGTACTTTGAAATATACAGTGTATAGCTGTTTATGGCTTCATTGTACTGTTATGTCGTGGAGCATGTAAGAAGCTTACATTCTAAAGAGTAGCAGCTCTTGTTGCATTCCTAAAAACACATGCCCTTAAATTAATCATCTTCCTTCTAGTTAGTGAAATAACCCACATCCTATTGTGTTATTTAGCCTTAAATAAAGCAAATAGTGGTGTCTTAAGATTCTATTATCAATACTTTCATGATGCATTTGTATACAGCAATTGTGTGTTTTTTTTTATAAAACCGAATAAGCAGCTATGATAATAATTCTTGTAACATGTTCTATACAGGCTATGAAATACTAAAGATGATCCAAAGGTTGTGTGTTGGATTAAATGATCATATAGTGTATGCGTCTTAGGGTACACTATTCAGAAAGTGTTATAACAATATAAGCCAATGCATTGGGACTGTAAACTTGCAGATGGGGATGGGCAAAGGATAGGGGAGGTGTGTCTATGTGTTACATCTGTACTCGGATGTGTTACATCTGTACCTGCAGATAAAGTGTAAATCCTTACAATTGCATTTGCTGAAGCTGCATTTTTATGCAGAACAGTGTTCTAGGAAGATCTAGGAATCTAGATGTTCTAGGAAGACAGGGGGAAGGTGGAGAACTGCTTTAAGCAAGCAGCCTCTATTTTGGCACAAGGTTCCTATCTCTTCCATTATTTGGCAAAATAAGTTGAGAAGGAAAGTTGTCTCAAGTTGCCTTCAGCATGTCCCACAGCCAAATCCAGCTTCCAAGAGTGTCCTCAAAGAGATATCTGATAGGCAGCACTTTGGACAGTTAAAGCTGAATTCTGCTGAGTTGTCTGTGAAAGAGGTTCCTTAGAGATCCCCTGCAGGACAGCAGGAAGAGTCAGCTGTCAGCTTCTTTGTTTCCTTTTTCTTTTTCTTCTTTTGTTGTTGTTGTTCTGAAGGCTTGTTTTGCCATTTGGTTTGCGATTTATAAAGCAACAGTTTAACCTCTGCTTTGCCAGAATAAACCACATGTTTTAATATTTATGCTTGCTTAGCATTCACAACATTGTAGATGAGTCTGGCAAACTGGAGATTCCACAGAGGCAAGCAAGCAAGCAGTTAAAAAAAAAACCCAAACTTTCAGAAGCTTGCAATCCAACGCAAATTGAGGGATCTCAGTTTCCTATCAGGATTAAAGGATCTATCTGAAGTCTGACAGACAGAAGAGGGAGAGGCCTCTCTCCTGTGAGGGAGCATCCAGGCAGGCCAGATATATAGGTGTCCACATTTGAAAGTGTGATTTTGCAGCACCTCATAAGAACATAGAACCTTCTGCTCACAGGCAGCATAAAAGTATCAAGCAACAATTACTTAAGTGCTGTTTGGAATTAGCATCTTCCTTGCTTCACTTCTTTCCTTGAAGATGTACAGATTTTGTCTGTATGTCACCCATCTAGTAAGGAACCAGAAAGGAAATACTTTCAAGTCTTCTCACTACTAAATCATTGGTAAATACATATCATTCAGAAATTAGTTCCATTTACCTGACATTGTTTACCCTGAAAGGATTTTTATCTGCCTGTGCTCTGCTGGAGTTTTTCTTTTTTTTTTTTTTTTCTCAAAATGTACTCACCCTGAAACTTGATTTCATGTCTGTGTGTCTGCAGAAATATATATTCAGTGTCAATGATGTGGAAGGTGGGATTGTGTTAAAATCATAGGTGGGTGAACAAGGCCTTCCTGCTTGGTCTGCTGTCCTAAAGTGTTACTATGGAAACCATCAAATTCTGGCTTTTTACCAAGTATATAAGTACATTAAAGAAAAAAAAAAAGAAAACTCTTTGCTAGTCTATTTTCATGTTTCCAAAAGAATTAAGAATGTTTCCGCTACAGAAGATCCTTTCTTTGGCATAAATGAAATTCAATCAAGAGTTCACAGTGAACATTGGTAGATAAGGATGGTCAATGGGTAAATTCCACTTGCCATAACCAATTGTCCTGTGTTCAGTCTTACATATTTGGGTCAATAAATTGCTTAATCATAGAGGAAGCAAGCTTTGAAAACAAGACAGGGCTTTTACATGGCTTCTCAGAATCTGGGGAATGTTAAACTCAGCACCAGGGAAATACAACAACAACAAAAAACCCTTTAAACTTTAATCAACATCCTTTTTAGTTTCATCTTGTTTTTTCATCTTTTTCAAACCTGCAACTTCTTAGCTTTGCTCAGTTCAATACTTTGCTTCCTCCATTTCAAGAAGTGCCTTTATGTGGTATGTATTGTATTTTTCCTACTTCCATTCCAAAAGAATGCTACAAATTTTAGTGGTTCTTGATGTTCTTTAATAAGACGGGAAAAGCTCATCTGGTGGATGAGTTTTGTTGAATTAGTTAAACTGATTTAAGCAGTTCTGTCTTTCTGTTATCTTCCATCTCTTCCATCACAGAGTTGCTCTTCAGCTCCTGTGATGTAAACTCTCTCATGTAAGTCCAGAATTTAAAATCATAAAGAAAAGGCAATACCAACAACATTCCCTTCGTATTTGAAAGTCTGTCCTTGCAAAACCTCATATGAACAAGATCCTCTAGCTAAATTGTGCTCACTGTTGGCATAAAGATATAAAGCAAAAATAATAACTTATGCTGACTGAAGTCAGTATGCTCTGTGTTTCAGTTCTTTTCCTGAAGATGTATAGGATAAGTGTTTGTGTGACCCATAGTGTAAAGTACTGGAAAGGAAATAGTTCCAAGTCTTTTCACTTATTAGTAAATGATTGGTGAATATAAAGAAAAGGAAAAGATGATATTTTACTTTTGTATCATTTAGATGGAGCAGACGGAATGAAACAAAAGTATTAGCAATACCCCAAAAGTGTAGCTGTTAATTAAATTATAATATTTCCTTCAAGAAGTAATTTTAATGTTATACCTAAAAAATCAAGTAGAATTCAAGTGCAATCTTAAATTCAAGTATATCTTAAATACATTATGGTCATTCTAAAAATTTAAACTTCCTGAAAAAAACAGAACGAAAAGAAGAAACACTGAAATCTCTTTTTTTGTCTCCTCTGTATCAGACAAAGAGTGAAGGAAAGGGGAAGCAAGCATACATTTTAAATTTATGAATCTGACACTTCCTGAGAATTATATTGTTCTCCATTCCTAAAATAACCTTAATACCAGATTTTGCCTGAGGTTTTTAAGACTAATACTACAGCCAAAATGGCAGCTCTTACTCAAACCTTTTTACCTCTTATCTTTTGACACTGTGCTCAAACATCTGTCAACAGAGATGTTGTTGACTCAGACAACTTAGATATTTAGAGAACAAGATGATTATAAAGGATGCACTTCATTATACTAACCACCTGAATTCAAATCCAGCACCCTAACTCACACAGCCCTGGTGCTTCATTCCATATCTGAGCCCCATAACTTCACAGAATAATAGAACGGTTGAGGTTGAAAGTGGACTTTTGGCATCATATGCCCCTGCTCAAAGGAAGGTCAACTAGAGGAGGCTGCTCATTGGTGCATGTAGTTGGCTTTTGAATGTCTCCAAGAATGGAAATTCTGCAAGCAATGTGGGCAGCCAGTTTGTGTTGGATCAGCTTTACAGTAAAAAAAAAAGTCTTCTCAAATTATTATTTAAATGGAATCTCTTTTTTTTTTCTTTTCAATTTCTACCCATTGCCTCTTATCCTTTTACTGAATAATGCTATCAGGTTCCACGCTCTTTACTGTCACTCATCAGGTACTTATAAACATCGCTAAGATCCCTCTGAGCCTTACCTTCTGCAGGATGAACAGGTGCAGCTCTTTCAGCCTTGTCTTTTATAACTCCAGTCCCTTAATCATCTTTGTGGTCCTAAATTGCACTCACTCGCATATATTTAGGTGTCTCCCATGCTGGGGAATCAGCACTCCAGATGTGACCTCACCAGGGCTGTGTAGAGGGGAAGGATCACCTCCACTGACCTGCTGGAAAATCTCTGCCTAGCTCAGCCTGGGAGACCATTTGCCTTCTTGGCCACAAGGGCACATGTCCTGCTTGTGGTCAGTTTGCTGTGCATCCAGACACCAAGATCCTTCTCTGCGGCTCTCCAGATGATTGGCTAGGGAAATGAAACAGAAAATAAGAAAATGTTTTTCAAAATATTCCAGGTTTTGATCATATCTTGCAGCTGAAATGACTTCCAGAAATCTTTTAGATGGCCACTAGCAATTTGTAGATTGCAAATAGACCCATAAGATCAGAAAAAGAAAAGGAGAAGGTGTTTTATTTAGTTAGTCTTTACTCCACTAGCATTTCATTATTCAGCCCTTTACTGCACTTGCTCCAGTAGCTCCATCTCTCATACTAGAGATCTCAGGACTGTACACAGGTGCAGCCTTACCAGAGCTGAGTAGAGGGGGAGGATCACCTCCCTCAATCTGTTGGCCACGCTCTGCTTAATGCAGCCCAAGATGCTGTTGGCTTTAATGCAAAAGCACACTGCCTGCTTATTTGCTGTCCAGCAGGAGCCCAGGTCCTTCTCTGCACAACTGTTTTCAAGCCTTGAGGTTGTTTCTCCCAGGTGCAAGACATGGCATTTTCCTTTGTTGAATTTCATGAGGTTTCTCCAGCCTGTTATCCCTCTTAACGGCAGCACAGTCCTCTAGTGTATCAGCCACTCTTCCCATTTTTGAACCATCTACAAACTTTCTGAGGCTCTCCTCTCTCCTATTGCCCAAATGGTTAATGACAAAGTTGAACAGTACTATCCTCAATATCAATTCCAGGCATACACTAAATGACTAGGCTATATCACAGAATGGCAGAGGTTGGAAAGGACCTCTGGAGATCATATATTCCAGCTCTCTTCTCAGGAAGGGACACCTAGAGCAAGTTGCTCAGGACCTTGTCCAGATGGCTTTTCAATCTCTCTAAGGATGTAGACTCCACAGCCTCTCTGGGTATTCTGTTTCCTTTGTCATTCTCACACGAAAAACATTTTTTCTCATATTCAAATCAAGCTTTCTATTTCTCAATGTGTGCCGATTTTCCTTGGTCACAAACCTTTAAGGCTGACATTTCAGCCAGCTTTCAATCCAGCTCACTGTCTACTAGCCTAGTCTGGAGTATATTAGCTTTTTGGTGAAGATGTTCTGGGAGATAGTGATAGATTGTCCTCTAACTTATTCCTGGGTGACTATTCCTAAGTGAAGCTTAGTATTCCTGGCAATGTAGCTGAGGTTGGATGGAATTGGTATGAGAGAGGGGTGAAGTGCCTAGGCTTTGCAGTACTACCCCAGATCCATTAATCTAGCAGTTTAAATATGACTGTGAAACCAAAGTGAATTGAACTGGTAGTTATTTTGTTTAAATAGAAGTTATTATGATAATCTTATATATAAAGTACCCCTTTGCCACAAAGCTAAAGGCACTGTGGAACATCATAAAAGTACAATTAGAGTAAAAACATAATAAAAACCTACCTCATTAAAATTCTAATAGTTTTTTCTTGTACTAATATATAGAGAGAGTTATTAAAAACTTGAATATAAATGACAGTGTGAAAACTGATGAACAAGATACATATAGTCACAAACAAAATCAGTGTAGCTTGAGTCTGTCACCCACATAATGTACTCTATCAATTGCAGGATTGTGTGCTGTTTCTCTTATGAAGTGCTTTTACCTGCACCAACACTGAGTAACTTGAAATTGCAAGAATAAATCTACCAATGTGAACCATAGATCACAGTAGAGTAGCTGTACCAGGAAGAACCTTTTTAGGGGCCCAATCCCAAATCCAGTGAAATCAGCAGAAGGATTTGTGAAGTTTTTGGAACAGGTTCTTTTGAAGAACCTGGTCTCTGATAGATAATGTCATGTTTGTGATGAGAGGAGAAATTAGTCTTTTTTTTTTTTTTTCCTGTAGGTAGCACCACGTAACATTTTTTCATTCGGGGCAGGGACCTACTTCAGCAGTGTACACAGTTTTCCATAGAACCTCTTATACATTCACAGTAAAAGAAAAGTAGATTCCCCGCAACTGACTAGAGCGGTGTAAAACTCAGCAGTTTCTATTCAGAGGCTGGCACCAAATCTTTTATGTAGTTTAACACTTGACCATGAGATTTTCTTTGCGTTTTAGGTTCTTTAATTTAAAAACAATCTGCCAAATCTATGAATTTCTCAGGATTTTTCCTCCAAACCATAAATCAGCTATGTAGGCATACTCTTAGGTAAAGAGAGTCCACATCTAAGATCAGAAATGGATTTTTAGTAGAGTTTTATTGTTGGCTGGATTCTTAACTGACTGGAACAGTGGAACAGTCTTGTATTTCCAGTATTTCTGTATCTGATTTTCCAGGTCTTATCAGTAGTACCCTAGATCAAACTGATAAGGAGCACTGGTGTCAGATGAAAAACTATATTCACCAATTCACCTAGGATATTTGTTACCCAGAGAAGCCAGCGAGGGACATGGATGACCTATTTTTCCTTCCAGGAATTGCCACTTGATGAGGGAATATTGACATGAATCACGTGAATCACACAATATTCCTATGTATGAAATAGCCCGTTGCCAGAAAGCTCAAAGCACTGCAGAACACCATAAAAATACAGTTAAAGCAGATTAAAAACATAATAAAAAACTACCTCATTAACATGAATTACACTTACAAGAGTTAGGAAAATTAATTGGGATTCATGATTATGTAGTTCTCTGCAGTGAGTGACGGAGGGGGTAAAGGGATAGGAAACAATCATTGCAAAGCTAAGGGAGTGGAAAAACAGAAATCTGAAGAATAGATTGTATTAGGGAAATACAGTAAGAAGGAGATCATGAGGATTTTCAAACAACTTTGCAGCAGAAGAATAAGTTAACTCAGAGAGGAAATTTGGGAAGAGCATTTTATTATGGTTGTAGCACACCACTTCCACTTACTGACCCCTGAAAGGAGAATATGCTCTTCTCACTGCTCCTAGCTGTTTTGTTAGTTTAAAAGTGATAAAGACTGTGCTAAGGGTCTAAAGCCTGTTAACACTTCTTAAAATTGATTTGAAATTATGTCTGGGGGTTGTTCCTTTCATTCTTTTCTTTCTTAAATATAGAGAATTATACATACTTTGCACCACATTATAACATTACATTTGTAAAATGAACATTTGCATGTTGAGGAAATAGAGGTAAGGTCTGTCCTACTTTAATTAGTCCTGTTATTTAAGTATCAGTAGAGTCTTTTAATATATAATTGCCCTGATAAATTCATAATCTGCAAGATGGATCGTACTAGAGTGCTGCTGTCTCCAAGTCATATTATTTTCTGTTCTAAGTGCAGTGTAAAAAACATGAGAATATTCTTTGAAACATGAAATAAGCCCTTGTTAAATAGGCATCATTTATAATTTACACTAAAAGAAGCTGGATGGACTAGAAAAATAGTAATTAGTCTTATACTTGAGAGTAAAAATTACAGAATCAGTGTTAACTTTGAGTGCTAAATTTTGCCAACTGGATATTTTCAATGTATTTTATTCTGTGTATCTGTGTGTGTGTAGCACATTCTGAGACCAAACACTGTATCAGTAAAAAGCTTAGTCATATTATTTTTTTTCATGTAACAGAATTTCCAGGGACAATTAATTGTTTGTCTGAAAACAGAATATGTCTCTGTTTTTTCCAATTCTGTAGAAAGGATTGTCGATGAATCAAAATCCACAAAGACACTCAAGAAATCACTTTATGATCAAGCGGAAGAGTAACTGGTATTTATTACAGAAGAAAAGTAAGAAAGCTGAGTGTTGAAAATTAGATCCTCTAGCAAATAGTTCCCAGTAAAAATAAATTGTTAGATTTGACTGTACAAAAATAGGAGCCAGAAAGGCAATGCTGCCGCTGATATATTTTGCAGTACATTTGTTCATACTTTTTCCCTTCTTTTTTTTAATTTCGAAGTAGAAGATGTAAGATCCTTTCCAACTGAAAAGTATTAGAGAAGCCACTTGTATATTTTACTGTCTTTTTTCATATTAAAACAGTAAGATAGAAACTTTAAAGAAGACTGCTAGAAAAAAAAATAGCAGTTCACCTTCTAGTAGTCATAAAGAATTTGCAGAAGTTAGATTTGCCAAAATAGATGTGAGATGTGTGCTTTGAGGCATGAGGGTTGTTAGATAAGAAACTGAACAAAATCAATAGGAAAAATACTAAAAATTCTTAAGACTCCTTAAGACTTTACCTGGGAAGGTTGTGGTGTTTGTTTTTGTTTGTTGTTGTTGTTGTTGTTTTTTATAAGAGTTATTATAACCTCAGTAAGAGAAAATAATTTTCTAAAATGTTTTTAATATTCTTTTGTGAACCTGATGTTAAGTATTGTGTAAAGCACAGGAAGAAGGATGTTTGGATAACCTGTAAAACTGCTTTGGACTGTGGGTCTGAGGATGATCCAAACATGATGTTCTCATCAGTCTTAACACTTAAGGCAACTCTGTAAATACACTTTTGAAATAAAGTGAGGGGGAAAAAAAAGAAGAATTCTGAAGTAAATACTATTAATTAAAACACCGTATGAGGATATTCTGAATTCCAGTTGCGTACTGTATAGAATGGCAAGAATTTTAAAAAAGTTCAGATAACCGTGAAAAGATTTGGTAGAAACTTCTGCCAGTGGAAACTTCTGCTTGTTCTGTATCAGGAAAATATTAATGCATCAGCTACTGAAAGAAAAAAGAGTCCTGTCTTCATCATTATCTCCCACTGCATTAGGGGAGTTTGAAATCTGAACTGAATTCCCTGCTCTGCTACTGCTTTACATGATTTTGTCAAGCTACTTTGAACTAGATAAAAATTCTGCTTAGAATTGCAATGCCTTAGAAGAGTTTGTCCTTCCCTGAATATGGACACAAGGGGGATCTCTCCACTCTTCCTCTTTGCTGTTCCTTCACAGATGGGCATTCAAAATCTTGACATTTTGAATCTCAATAAAATGCAGAAAGTTAAATACCTCCAACTGTGAAGTGTGAACCAAAACAAGTACTGTGCAAGAGCTGCTAGAAACAGCCAACTTGCCTATTGAAGATGGAGCCTCAAAAAAGGTGGCCATCAAGGCTACCACTCAATTGTGAATAAGTGCCTTAGTTTACTCTAGAGGACCTTCTGCCACCTTTTATTTTTTTAACTGAGTCAGAGGAACATGCCTACAATACATTGGCATTGTTGTCCTCATAGAAAGGCCATAGAAGAACTGTTTTTAGACAGCATGCAAATGTTAAAATCTTGTTTATTTCTCACCTGTCAGAAAATATTTCAAAGATTTCTGTTCTCCACTGTGGAAAGCTTTTGTCACTAGTTTACTAGGGAGGAAGACAGGCTGTTAGGGAACAGGAGATGAAAAAACGTCACTGACTTATCTTTTGAAGCTAATTCATGCACTGTGAGAGAATGTAAGTAGACTTTCTAACCTAACAGCAAAGACATACATCTGCACTGCAAGGGGAAAGTTCAGTGTGTTCATACTGCATTTTACACAAAACACTTGCTTAAAACACAAGCTATTCTTGAAATAGGAACCACAAATCCATGCTAATTTTTTCAAAAAAAAATTCCCTGTGCAAGGTATCTTTAGTGTGTCTTAGGTATGTTATTCACCTGGTTCAAAATGAGGACACAGGTATTTCTAGCTGCCCAATTCCTCTGGGAGAGTTAAAATGGTATATCTATCCCCATATTCTGGGTGATTACTGGAACCTGTTATAAATGGGCCACTGCCCATACAGCCACAATATCCTACGAGAAACCTGATACAGGAAGGAATTAATTACTTATAAAGAGAAGTCTGTGTAAGTACTTGTGACTCAAAACATTAAGCTCTGCTTTCAGCACTTTGGATAGGTCTTTATCAGATTAAATTAATAATAATAATATAGTAATATAAATAAGTAAAAACTTATTTTTACCAAAACACATTTATACCAAAAACTGAGCAGAAGGTTTCAAAATCACCAGTTTCAATTCAAGAACACAAATTCTTCCTAAAACCTGTTTTGCACACCCCCTTTCAGATGTGATCTCTCTCACTGTGTCTCTACTGCCAATAATTTTTCTTCTGGGATAGATCACAGAAGATTTTTTCCAGAAATCTCAAGCATGAGTCTAATTCTGCTTGGGTGCACTACAGAAAGGAGTCTATTTGCTCGCTTTGAAACATATTAAATGTTCATAAACTGCTATCTGAGTATAGATTTAGGTCTCTGCTCTGACTTGCCCCAGAACTCACCTTGCGTGGACATTCAGTTAGGTCCAAACACCTTGCATGTGATGTTAGTTTGGGATCAAGGCAGTGTAAGCATGTGTCCTTTGTACCCTAGTTCTTGATACACCGAATGGATGAAATGCTTTACTGACCCCAGTACAGTTACTACAAAGAGAAGTACCTTAGAGTTGGTAATAGATGGTGAACACATTCCTACTTAACCTGTATCATCTTACAGCCTTCCAGAAAGAAGTTCCATGCCATGAGGAAGTCTTTAGCACTAACGGGGCTTCACTATAACCCAGTGTGGGTAACAAGACCTAGTAGTCATTTAGGTATTTTTACAGAAAAATTCCACAAATGTGATCACATTTTAGGAAGTGATAGATGGGTTAAGATTGTATTAGGTTATATAACAGGGCTATATAAATGAAGTTATATGAACAATCAAAAAATCTCTAATATGAGCTGCTGTACAGGGAGGCCCAAGTTCTGCTCCTATTGACAACAATTGAAATACTGCTGCTGACTCTAAGACTGTATTTTCTCTAGTGACTTAGCCAATCTTAAATTGTATACATGTATAGTTTCATTGATTTACTGTTAAGATAGTACAGTTAAATCTTCATTACAGTTAAATCAGTTAAAATACTGCTCATAGTACTGTTATCCTATTGGAATTCATGGAAAGCCACACAACATAGGACCATACAAAATGGGTACACTTTAGTTTTTACCTTCATCCCCCCCAAGGCTGAATGATTAGTGAAGTGTATTGGAAAGAAGAATTTACTTTTCACCCTATTTGACAAAGCACATAATTGTTTTTTTCATGCCAATTCCTCTAACATTTCTGATTTTTCCAGATTTTATTTCTTTGAGGTAATATAAAATGTAAAAGCTTTAATCTCAGTTTCCTTTTTAGATCTTTACCCATCCCTTCTCCTCAAAATTTCCACTTTGCTTCTGCCAAATGGATGTCATCAAAAACTTTTAAAAAGCTACCTTCTGTCTTGAAAAGCCAAATTCTGTCTCTCTCTACAGTGCATCCTAATGTAAATTTTACCAAGCCAAATATGTCTTTTTGGCCTATGATTACCGTCCCTTTTAAAGCCAATCCCTGCCCAAGATATCTTATTTTCTCATGTACTACAAAAACTAAAAGTATATCAATATAAGTTAGAACACAAAAATATATCACAGTGCCATGAAAACTGATACACTATTTGTCCCTAAGTAAATGGAACACGCAAATGATCAAATAACTTGATAGAGCTGGCAGGGAACTGCTTTTCATAAACAGAAATATGCAAATGCTTTTTTAAAACAATTTGTTCTGAATAGATAACTACAAGTAATATGACAGGTGAGAATTCCTTTTCCAGAAAATATTTCATGAAAGGAAGAACAAGTTATCATCTTTTCCCTCCTTCTCTCTATCTCTCTTCTCCTTAGAAATATCTTCTTATACAGGGTATAAGGGTATATATACCTTATACAGGGTATATACAACCACCTTTCTTATTTTTGAAGAAGTAGCCATCAAGCTGAAAGCAAAGTTTCTTCTGAAGTTCATTCTTTTCATTAAATGTACAACTTAGGAATGAATGTCAAGTATGTTTTAAAAGAAACACAGATTCTTCATGCTCTAATTATTTTAATGAAGTTTTACATTACTACTAGCTTTCATTTTTGTTTTTCATTTTCATTCACCTGAAATATTGAAACAGAGATTTCTTACCTGTGGTTGCGTATACTCAATCTAATAAGCTCGTTCATTTGTAACTTTAATATTGATTTTCTCCTTTACTGATTTGTATAAAAGTGTAGGACTATTTAGATATGACTAAGATGGATACAGCAGGAAGTTTCTGAGGGTTGGCTGTTTGTATTTTCTAGGAAAAGCCACTATGGCTACAAAGCAAAAAGAAAAAAAATAAGAAAACTTTCTTAATAATTACATGCATTCTTAAAAATAACATGCTGCCAATAAAGTCTTGGTGGCTTTATTTTTAAAGTGAAGGTAGAGAATATAGCAGGACAAATGGAGAGTACTATTTCCCTCAGTTTTATATCAAGCCACTAAAAGACAGAAATTATCCTGGAAGGAGGCATGCATTTCTCACTTCCTTAATAGATTCTAGGCCGAAAAGTAGGAAATGTGGCTTTGAACTTTCTCAGGCTGTGAGGGCCTAGCACTTATGCTGTTATGCTTCTGACTTCCTGAGTAAGCTCAAAAATCTCTCTGCAATTACATAAAATGTAGGTGCTGTCATGACGATGGCTCTTTCAGTGGACTTATTTTGGAAGGTGGAGGAAAAGAAAAAAAATTGCCTTCCATCTTTGAAATCCTGAATACATAAAGTGCTTCTCTACAGCTCTGAGTTTGGCGTCTAAACTCTAGGGTTTCCATTTAGCTAACTGGCTGCTCTGCTTTCAGTGTGAATTTGTTTTTGTGATTATTCTGCTAAGTTTCCTAATCGTTTATACACACTGCGCAGTGCACCTATTCATGTAATTCCAAGTTTGGCATTCTTTATGGACCGGGCACATAGGAATGGTACTTGCAAGTGCCTAAGCTTTATCAGCTCTGATTGATTAATACCTTTTGACAATACTGCTTGGGATCAAAAATATTTGATTGTGCCTCTCAGTATTTCACAAAGAAGTGATCTCTGATATTCAGGTCCTTTTTTACTTTTTTACAGATGCACGCTTCCATCAATCTGATGAAACATCTGTGTCATTTACCTGGAAAGCTCTTGCTTCACATTACACCTTAGTGTTACCACTAATTACCAAATCCTCCTGAAGCTAAAAGTTTAGAACAATTTCCAGTCACTAATCCCTTTTCTGTTAAGCTTCAAAAATTTCTTTCTTCCCTCACAGAAAGAGTACATAGACAAAGACATCCTTTACTAACATGTTCTGAAAACAAACCTAGGCATCACGTTATTGCAGCTTCATAAGCATAAGCATTGCAGCTTCATAAGCAGCTTTGCCGTGCCCAGCAAGTCAGCTACAGCACTACGCACAAGAGATGTCATTAAGCACTCCACGTAATTCGTAAGTGTTCAGGCTAGAGTCTTGAAATAGCTTACCCTTTAACTCCTCTAACGGAAGCTGATAACTCTGAATGCGAAGCCCAGATAAATATTTTTGTTTGTCACTACAATCTGGGTAATTTTTGCTGTCAAAACCACTGCAGTGTCTGCTATTCTGAATAATGAAATGCTGGTGGCTAAGACACTGATTAAACAAAATAATTCATCCTTTTCTTTCTCCTGATCATATGGGCCTGTTGGCAATCTACAAATTGCTAGTCATGCTTTAAAATATCACTAGAATATTATTTCTGCTGTACAGCTAAGCTCAGAAACTGGATTGATTTGAAAAACATTTGAAAATTGCATTTGATTATTTTCAAGTATGTTTCTTGAGCCAACCAGCTGGAGCAAAGCTGTGCAGAGGTGGATCTTGGCATCCTGGTGGACAACAAGTTGAACGCAGGCAAGAAATGTGCCTTTGTGCCCAAAAAGGCCAAGGTGTTAGGAAGATCTTTTCCAGCAGGTTGATGTAGGTGATCATTCCCCTGTATGCAGCCCTGGTGAGGCTGCATCTGGAGTGTTGAGTCCAGTGCTGGGCTCCACAACATAAGAGACACCTGGACAAACTGGGTCCAGCGAAGGGCTAAAAAGATGATAAAGTGACTGCAGCATCTGTTCAGCTTGGAGAAGATAAGGCTCAGGGGGATCTTGTCAATGTTTATAAATACCTGATGTGATTGCAGCACACAGTAGGACTGAAACACTTCATCTCAGACTCCTCTTTTGCCATATACACGTCTGTGTTCTATAATGTGAGATACATCATACCATGAAATGTTACCACAAGAATTGTCTTTTCTTATTGACCAATAATTCATTAACAGGTAAACAACACAAAGCTATGAGGAAAAAGATGATTCCTGATCTTGTTGTTTTGTCTCTTCAATTTATGCTTGTGTTCCCCTCAGTATAATAGCCTCACAAGCATCAATCGCAATCTGCTTAAGTGCTTTCTAAAAACTAGAAAATGCCAGAAAGAGGTATTTTTATACACAGAATCTTTCTATGGAACTGAACTGCAGACACCACCACACACAGCACCTTGTATTCTTTTCACAAAATACTCTGATATTTATGTAGGGTATAATGGAAGTTTATTTCACTCATGTGAAACATTGCTGGTTGGGTTTCTGAGACTCTTCTGCATATAAGTTAGAATTAAACTGTTTCAAACAAAATGGGTAGGAGATGACATTGTTCCCTGGTCTAGTTGAGATTTACTTCCGTTTCCCCATTAGTCATTCACTCTAATGAATGCTCTGCAGTTTCAACTTTGTTCTCAAGATGTTGGTTGTAGATTTTGCTTTTTTGTCATGTTTGACTCCAGGTTTTCTCAATTTACCTTCTAGCAAACATTGCTTTTGACTACATCACTGTTATCTTCATAATGGACATCTCTGTCTCCTCTTCCTTCAGGTTTCTTACATCATTCTCCAGCACTTGCCATACATGTTCTGTTGCTCCTATTTATTTTCCTTCACTTTTAAATATCGATGCATTATTTTTTTTTCAGATATTTTCTTCATTTTTTTTTTCTTACTGAAATATATTTCAGTTTTGCCATGAAGAAATACATTGGCTCCACCTGTGTGGCTCTGATAAACTTTATCCTTTCTGATATTTGATGTATCACACTATTCAGAAAAGCAAGATGATTAAGCAGGTAGAAATGGATATGATGGAAGTGGGCTGGGAAATTTACTCACTGGAAGGATTAATCATCTTCCTGTAGCAAATGCTATGGGAATGCAATATATGCAGTGCTTAATTTTGAATACTGAATTATCTTCTTTCCCTTTTCATCCCCATTTACTTAGAAAAGATTAAATTTGTGTGCAAGTGTTCTGGATATTGCTGCATTTGTAGAATAAAAATTCTTGCTCCATAAGTTCATTCTACAGAAAGACGAGAACCAGTCTCAAGAGGTACAGACAAAGAATAAAATCTTCCGCAGGAACAAAGCTCCAAAACATTGCAGAAATATATTTCTTGTACACAGTATACCACTCTTTATACCACATACTCAGATATTTCTATGGAGAAAATAATTGTCTATTTTACTTTCTTGAGTACTAAAAATGAAGGCAAATGTTCTGCATTTTGATCCTTTGGCTTAAGTTAGTAAAGTGCAGGGTATCTAGTAATTAACTTAATTATGATTCAGATGCAGATAACTCCTGAAATTTAACTAAGAATTAATTTTCCAATTTACTTAGTGACTTCTGCAAATCTCAAAAGGTTACATTCATATGTTGGCATCTAAATGTCATTGTAAAACTAGTCACAGAATCACAGAATGGTTGAGGTTGGAAGGGACCTCTAGAGATCATCCAGCCCAACCCCAACTGCTCCAGCAGGGACACCCAGAGCACGTGGCACAGGGTGGCATCCAGGCGGGTTTGGAAGATCTCCAGACAACTCCTTCTCCACAACCTCTCTGGGCACAGAGCCTGTTCCAGGGCACTGTCACCCTCACAGTAAAGAAGTTCTTCTTCATATGGAGATGAAAGTCCTCCGATGCATGAAAAGCTCAAATTTATTTGTGTTTCCTGATTCATGTGTACTTGGATGCTTTTCTGAATATCTATTGATTTTAGCATGTGGTAAACTGCTTTGTTAAACCAGGGTCGACTAGAAGCATTTTAGTGATATGATAAAATGATTGGGTTAATTAATTTAGCTTCTACACTTAAAAACATGTAAAATACCTGCTCTTTGAATGTAGGAACAGGGAAATTTTATGTGTGTTACTAGTGATGCCAGTAAGTAAATAGAAAATACTGTGATTTTATACAGTGAGAATTTTTACCTTGATTTCATTGCAAACATGCCTGCAACCAAAGTCACTGAACTCCCAGTAGGAGTGCTTTAAAAAGTACAGGAAAATAATGGGTTGGAGGTAAAATATTCCAGGCTCAGAGAAGCCTCTTTTTCTTAGTCTCTCAAATATATAAATTATTGTACCTTAACATACCATATCTGAATAAATATGAGAACATATGAGATTGAAAGTAAGAATCTATTGCCTATCATTCCTTGTTTTTTTTTTCTTCAGTACAGAAATTACTTTTTTGGCATAGCTCCTGCAGTAGGGTGTTTTTTTTTTTTTTGCATGCTTATTGAATAACCTTTCCTAAATTATTAGCTAGTTGTATTTTTCTTTATAATTAGCTTTGTGAAAGATGTCTTTATTATTCTACATTAACACTGTCAGTAGCAGAAACACTAAAGTTTGATATCGTATACCCCTTTCATCCTGGAATCGTAATTATGGTATAATGTGGAGGGTTTGCAACTCAGGTGGTCAGGTAATAAAAGCACTTTTGTCTGCAGTATAAAAGCTTAATTCTCTAGCTCACTTTATTCTCTGATTAAAAGAAAACTAAGTCAGAAGCTTCATGTTCTTACTGGCTCTTTTGAATAAATGTTAGTCATACTGTTATTTAAGGCAATGAATTACTTTCCTGAAAAGGTAGTTCAGTCTCCTGAAAAGGTACTATCTGTCTCACTGGTCAATAATAGTAAATAACGGGTAATAAAAAACAGTGTTAGATGACTTTTCATTGCTTGATATGCATGTGACTGAGGTCTTACAGTGAATTAACAGAATAAGCAACAACAAAAAAGCTCAAACTCTCTATGCAAAGCACAGTAATAACAATAACATTGCACTTCACAGAATCATGGAACCACAGAATGGTTGAGGTTGGAAGAGGCCTCTAGAGATCATCCAGTCCAACCCCCCCTGCTCCAGCAGGAATACCTAGAGCATGTGGCACAGGGCGGCATCCAGGTGGGTTTGGAGAAGGAGCCTCCACAACCTCTCTGGGCAGCCACAAGGCCACACTGCTAACTCTGTTGTCAACCAGGACTCCCAAATCCCTCTCCACAGAGCGGCTTTCCAGCAGGTCAATCCCTAATCTGTACTGGTGCCTGAGGTTTTTCCTTCCCAGGTGCAGGACCCTGCACTTGTCCTTGTTGAACCACATGAGGTTCCTCTCTGCCCAACTCTCTAACCTGTCTGGGTCCCGCTGAATGGTTCAGAATCAGTTCCTGTTATATTGCCAGAATATAACCACTTAAGGACTGAAACAACGAGAACTGGTTTGTTGGAGGCTAGACATGCTAGCAAGCATTACCTCTGATGCTAATATACCCTCTACTTGACAGAGCATCAGCAGCTTAGCTTTTGTTTTCTTTGTTTTTTTTTTTCTGAAAGGGTGCAGAAACCTTTTCTGATTTTTTTTCTCTGCATTCAAAAGCTATTTTTGACATTAGCAAGCTTTTAAAGTTTCTAACTACCAGGTCTTCTAAGCCCAGAATTCATAGTCTATTTAAATGTATTTAAGAAGTGCAGTGTAAGTAAGTACTACTTTCATTATAAATGAATTGCCAAATTAGTCCATGTGTTGATAAATCTATCACCACTTTGCCATATTTCTCTAGTATATCCTTCTCTTTCCTTCTCTGTCCTTCTCTCTCTCTAGAAAATCCTTCACGCTCTGGGGCCTACAGCTGGCCTGTCCACTTACGCTGGCTTTCTACAACTTGTAAATCCTCAAGTTGGTACCTTCCCAAGAGCATGGGCTGGGGAAATAAGGTAGATCAGCTAACTTAAAAGTGATGTCTAAGTTTAAGATACAAAGAACACTTCCATGCTGCCATGTTCAGGTCTGTTTCTTGGCCGCATTCTCTACTTAGGGTAAAAGAGGATACAACAGACTTTCTATATATACTCTCTCCTGATTTGCCATGACTTCCTTGAGAAATAAACCCATGTGTGCATGTCAGAAAGATAGTTTCATTTACATGCAACTGGTGTCTTGTGGAGTACTGGGAATTGGAGTACCTGTGCTCTGGTTTTCAGGAATCAGAAAGACTGAAAAATAGTCACTTGCTGAAGGTCTGATTCCAAAGAATCATCTTCTATAATATGAAAAAAGTATCTGTAATACCCATTACCAATAGCATTTTTATATTTGTGTAGGCTGTTACAAGAACACAACAGATACTTAACCAGCATTTTAAATATCACTAATACATTGAATCCTTCAATTTTATTTTCCCTTCATTTTCAAGCAGAAGCGTCTGTAAGCAAAGGATTTTTGTTTTGCTAAGGTTCACTCACTGAGTTGTGATTATTGATAATACTGTTTATTTTATGCATAAAACATATGCCGTATTTGGTAATGGGCTCTCAGTGGACTTTCTATTTACTGTATCACATTTGATTAATTACAGCAAGGCAGCTGTGGAAAACTCTAAAAATAGTTTGGAACAAAGAGACATATTGCAGACTCCTTCTTTAAAACAAAACAATTTTTGACTTTTATACTGTGTGCTTCTCTGAGGTTTTTCTTTTTCTTTTTTTTTTCCCTCAGATTTTTACTAAGCAGAACAGAAATCAAAAGTGAGAATAGGGTAGCAACACAAAGCCGCCCTCCAGCTTCATTAAGTGGTGTGTGAGTGCCTACATACTTGCTTTCTGGGATTACACCTTGGTTTTGTCTTTTTCATGATTTTTTAGGAAAATACACTCTTTGCAGGCAGGGAGCCCTACTTGGAAAAGCAACAGAGATCAAGGTTTCTGAACTGGATTCAGCTGATCCAAATTCTGCTCTGCAAAGGAGTGATCCTACTTCCTCTCTCCCTGCACTCCACCTATCTTCCTTTCTCTAAAACTAGTGAGGATGGGTGATCAGTAAAAGGTCTAGTCTGACTGGAAATGTTAATTTTATTTCAAGAGGAAGGTAGGGAATTTTCCAGAAGCAGCATAGATTCAGGTCAGCTTAAGTTGTTATACCCAAAGACCTTGTTATGGGCAAAAAGGAATATGCTGTGTATGTAGAACTGAGGATTTATCATTAGTTTAATTATTTTTAACAGCAAGCAGTTATTATCATTAGTCCAGTCACAATAGTGGTAACATTCATAAGCTCCAAGGCCTCATAAAATTAGCATTTTATACCAAAAAAAAACTTTCTAGCATCTATCCCTTTTCTTTGATTTTTTGAAAATTCCTCCCTCACCCCTCTAGCTTCTATGGCCTACAGTGTCTGTCATCCTGAAGCAGAAAGCAGGGGTCTAAAACTGCAAATCATCAGCCTCCTGGCTTCTTCAGCAAGAGGAGATCAATGATGGTGGTGTCAGTCTGGGATTGTATTTGATGTTTCTTTTTAACAAAGTCTACTTTCTTTTCACTGAAGCAGTTTCTCTGCTGAAGTTTGAGGGTTGCACCATAGCCTCCTCCAGCTACCATTAACATTACAGACCATCATTTTTTACACAATGACTAAGTTTGAAGAAGCCAGTGTCTTATTCTCTATGGAATAATTTTGTGTTTACATGACTAAACAGAATCCCAACTTTATTCTCCCACACTACTTCCTTTTAAGGGCAACAGTATAAGTAAACTTCATTGTGAGATTGGTGCCATGATAAAGGGAATTCCATATTATTGCACTGTATTGTTCTGTCAAAGAATAGGGATGAAAGAATTAGTCTGAGTGAGGTGAACAGTGGGAAGATTAAATAAAAATGGCAGGAACTGAAATTATTAGGTCTTATATTTGCCACTTGCTTGTTAGAGAAGGTGTAGCCTTATAATTTCTTATTTGCTTGCATGCATGATTTACTCAGTAGTCACGCTTTGCTGAAGACATTTGTTTGTGTTTTCCACTGATGTATTACTTTCTTCACCCAATGACTTTTTAAGGACATTGATCTTCAGGCTGGAGTCATTGGTCATTACCTATTTATCTATCCAGACTAGCATGTACACTAAGCACTGACGAATGACCAGATAAATAAAAATCTAATACTCTACAAGAATGTGTAATGTCTGAAAATGCTGTTTGGGTAGATGATCTTTCACTTTCTGTTAAGTGGGGCTGGATGAGTGGAGGGGGCAGTAGAAAAGTTGAGTATAAGCATTTCATTTGTAGCAACTTCTGCAATATGATTTTTTATCATAACTTCAAATTTCTCTACATTAATAAAGTCAATTCATTTAGAATCTCCCTCTGCTGACTATGATCTCTATAGACAAAGATTTATGGCATTTAATATATTTTAAAGCTATCCCATAAAGAGTAATCCATCTTCCTAAAAAATGTTTATGTAAAAATTAAAGTTAGATAAAAATTGTCATGCTTTCAGTCCAGAATCATCTGTGCCTCCTTTGACAAAAACAATCTGTTCCATGGACAGAGAACTTTTTTAAAAACAAAGAACTTAAGTGAATTCTCTGAAGTGAATTTCTAGTATAAATATTAACAAAATAGAAAATAAACAGGCATCAAAGATGAGCTACATATTTATTAGCAGTGTAGCCAATGGTGAAAATGCAAATGTAACCAGGACCTTAAAACTTGCAAGAGAGAGAGATTAAAACAGAGTATAGTTTTGTGATACAGGCTATGAGATGCAGGCTCATCATCAGCTTGTCACTTCCATTTCTGTGACCCGGAAATGCAACTCTTTTGATATGTTTTAGCGTTCTCCTTTTGGAAAGGAAGAATTCTGATGACACACACTGTGATTCTGCCAGTCTCTGCCCAGGGAGGGCAGCAGTGTTCCTGGTTCCCAAGAAGCTTCACACAGGCAGGGAAACACTGAAGCATGTCACTGGGTCTCCTGGACTTCCAGCGAACAAATTTCACCTTCAATGAACTGGGATAGAGAGGTAATCCCTTTAATGTAAAGTGTAATTGCAGCAGCCATTCTAAAAGGATCTGAACTCCTTTCAGTTCATTCAAGCAGCGATTTGACCTCACCAACCTTCATATTCTATATTTGAGTATGTTGCTTTCCTAACATTAGTGTTAATCCCTTTAGTCTGAGGTCACCTGTAACACTAAATTTATCTCCACCTTCCTTGGAGTTCAGCCATCCTTCTGTAAAATAGAAAAGTCATCCCAAACAGCAACCAGCAGGAGGCAGCAAATGCTTATGGTCAATGAGCGGCCTCAAGTTTGATGAGAAGCAAGCGAGCCAGCAAAGACAGCGGCATCTGAAACGACTTTTCTAGAGGCTTCTCTTCAGTCAGATGGAGGTTGCATGTGCATCTAATGGACTGCACTTACTGGAGAATCATCATTGCTGTTGTTTTTAGTTTGCAGTAGTGAGGGAATCAAGGAAGTAGAGAAATGTTCCTCCCAGCCCCGGAGGCATTCTTCAAAAATCTCGTGTTGCTTTGTAGAAACAATTTGCTGTCTTCAGCATAAGACTTTAATTCTATTCTCCCAAAGCCCTTAAGAAAGAAAGTTATACTCAATACAGTCCCCTTCTTCTTGAAAAGAGGGCATATAACAAATATGTGGATGCTACCTCATAAGTTGGGAGAGTTCTCAGGTTTTATTTGTCCCTGTTTTCCTGTCATGGCCCCACGTTTTCCTGATTTGCCATCTGCCTGTGCTCCAGTCTTTCCTCCACAGCTCTACAAGGACAAAGCAGAAAATGGGACTGAACACTGGCGCATGTTAGTTACTGTTTAAGGTTCTGTGCCACAGTGAGTTGCGGACGTAATTTCTCTTAGATATCTGAAACTGCAGCCTAAAAGAGCCAAGTGAAGTGCTAAGAGGGCAGAAAACTGCCAAATGTTTTGATGTCTGTGCTCCACTGGAACAAGACCAGCTCTCTTTTGATCACTCAAATAGGCTTGTAATGACTTTGGCATGGAACTAATGTGTGGTAAATCCAAGATGGACAATTAACAGGTACCATACAAGAAACTTTATTCAGTCTCTAACTATAACCCTAATGCTGTATTCAGCCTGGAAGTAAGGTAAGTTAATGAGATAAAGTGTAAGGTAAGGCAGTAGAGCTGTGCACAACAGTTCAAAGTCTTCCCTCATTCTCTTATTGCTTTTAGAAGAACTTTTTAGATGATGTGACTATAAAGCCATTGCTTGTGCTCCATGGAATACATTAGGGAGGAAAAAAAAAAAAACTCTTTTAAGTACTGGCTTGGCATTATATTGACAATAAACGTGAATTCAATCTTGATTTTTTTTTTCCAAGCTGACAAGGTCACTAATCTCCTGTTATCTTCATTCCCAAGATTTTCCTGGCTCAGAAAAGACTTTAAATTAAGGGTTTTAAGTGAAAGCATGTGCTGCTCATTAGCTTGGCTCCCGGCACACCTGTGCAGTTCTACTGTTTTAACAGACCGTTGCTCAGACCACTCTTCTAGAAATCATTATATTAGCTGTTGCTGCAGGGGCTAGGGTTTTGCTGTTACTGGTGCTTCTCTGTTTTAGGTTAGGGATAGAGAGAAGAGAGGACTGCTTCAGTGAACAGAAGAAAAAGTTTGTTATTCTGAAAGGTGGGGAAAATACTTCTATGTAACTAGTTTAATATGCAAGAAGAATATGTGTGGGGTTGCCTTTTATGTTGTTGTTTGTTCATTTGTTTTTAAGAGGGCTTCCCTGAAAGATTTTTGCAGAAATGGAACTTGGGGCTACTTTTTTTTTCTCCTCCTTCCTTTTTATTTATTTATTTTTATCTTTTTTAGAGGGCTTCTTTATTTCATAGTGTCCACAGTTACGTAGTTGTTAGGTGGGCATTTATGGCTTGAAATATAGTTGCTCATAATTTAGGGTTGCCTATTGTGTGGTTGCTGTGTTTTGAATGTAAACAGGCCGTCTTATATATTATGTTCTTAGATACTTAAGACTTTGAAGCCTGGGTAACTATGCTATGTAGTCAGTGAACAAGTACTTCTAGATGTTGGCTCATCCCATTTTGAGGAAAGTGTTCAAGTCTGGCAAATTGTTATTATGTAGTGAGTCTAGATGTTTAGTTTAAATGAGATGATTATCTTGCAGACACTTAGACATTTGATTAACCCAACGGAAAGCATGCATGTAACAACTTCAACAGAAAAAAAACAATTCTCTAAACAAAAGGAAGAGAGGAAGTACTACTGGTTGGTGATAGAAGCTAGCAGGTTTTTACCTTCCCCATGTTTTATGTTAGTGTTAAGCTTGATTTAATACCCCTCTTCCCAAGTATGCTTTCTTTTAGGGGTAAAGGGGATGAAAAAAAAAAAAAGGCGGGGGGGGAGATACCTCGGTATAAAATTGTGTATGCCTTTTTGGGAATAAAAGAATATTTTAGTAATACAAATAAGTGGTGGTTTCAAGTTTGATTTTGTTCACCGCTTAGCAGCTGTGCTTGTCCTGAACTGTTGCTATGCTACATCTAACTTCTCCCTTGAAAAGAAGAAAGACTGCTTAAAACTAATGAAATAACGTTCTTTTCCAAATACTCTTCTAAAAATTTTGAAAAAAGTATTTCCTAAATATTTTTGGAAAAAGGTTTGCATCAACAAAACTACTCATCAAGATGAAAATTAATTCTTGTAGGATCTATGAAAATAACTGTTCAGTACAGTTTAGGGTGGAACTCCTAAACCAGTGCTTCAGCAAGAGGCTATCCCATAAGGTCAGATATTTTTATTGACAACTGTCACTTGCAGAGCAGGTGAATGAATCAGACTTTATCAGCTCTTGTGCAGTTGCTTTGCTGTGTAGGAAGTCTGGTGAAATAATATACCTTCATGTAGGTACCTATCATGTCAAGGTGGAGCAGTTGCAAAGACTGGAAATAGTACTTCTCAGGGTAACAATATGAAGATCAAGGGTCATAAGTCTCTAAAGATTATATGAGTACTTATTTGCAATTAGTTACTCTGGAAAAATCTAAGTAACTAAAATCTTAACATACCTTACTTTTTCTTTGCTTTTGGTCCATTTCCATAAAATAACCTTATTAATGCACCGTGTTACAAAGTTTTGTAGTTGTTATTATTGTGAAGTACTTGGATGGCAGAATAATGAGAGCCATAGAAAAGAACTGTGAAGGAAATTAATAATACTGTGTTCAGAGCACACTCTGAATAGCAGGTAGTAAGTAAAGTTCGAGTTGCAAAACAAGTGATGCATAGGAAGCAAAATATTGACTAGTCAACCAAGAAACAGTCACTATCTTTTCTGAATTTATGATTTGAGTAGGATTTTTGTAGAGAATAAATAGTTTGTAAATAAAGATGGGGTCATAACATATCTGCAGAAAGGAACTAAATAAAGAATAAAGGCAGTTTAGAAATTCTGAAGTTCTAAACATCTCTCTTTGTCACCCATCATGTTCCTTACCAAGATCATGTGTGGGTTTAGGTGTCCTTGGCATCCGCATTTCTGAAATGAGTTGCAGGGGGAAAATAAAATACCAGATTTGTGAGCAGGAGGGGTGGGAAACATACTGCAACTGACTTGAAGATCTGTTTACCTCCAATAATGTTTGCAAAGAAATCCTCTCATTGCTGATGTTCCACGTTGCCCCACTTTCTGGATCTGAAAGCAGTCAGGAGAGCATAGTTTGACAGAGTGGAACAGTGCTGTGACAACAAGATTAGGTGCCTTTGTTCAAGCTCATGGAAAGTGACTGATTGATAGGGAACATGGATAATCTGCTGCGAGGAGTTCACTCACAGCTGCCAGTGGCAACAAACCCACAGCTGTTCAGCTCCAACTAGGGCAGTGGTTTGTTGGCAGGACTTGTTTGTAAAGTACCGTAACAGCCTTTGAAATATTTGAGCTAGATTTGTAGACATGTGCATTTGACAGGTTTTAATGTTCTTTCATTTGTTAAATGTTCCCATAAATATATTAGCTAAGTAATCGGTTTGGTTGCCATTATTGACCTTATCAGAGAAAATGCATGGACCTGAAATCCAGCTGTAAATTTTGCTGTACCTTGTTGATATCTCTATCCCTTCCCTCATTCCTTCTGGCTCTCACTGTGCTCGTCTGTACTTGTTCAACATCCTCGCTTCTGGTAACTTGTGCTAAGCCTCAAACTTAACATGTAACATGCTTAACTGTAACATGCTGAAACTGCTTATGTCCGCCCACAGGCTTCAGTACCCGGGCACAAGCCATGACACAAAGAAAGCCGGAATCGGTTCTGTTTCACAGTGGCGCTTTGGATCACTTTTCAAGTAGGGTTAGTGTGGATATATGTAGTTCTCCAAGCCTGCTACCGTCTTGCAGAGATGGTACATGGATAAAGTTGTGTAGACATGTTGACTGAATTATCACATTTTAGAGGGTCTTGTGTTGTAAGCAACAAGTATGTGTGTGAGATCAGTTGGGATGTAGTGATGAAGCATAGGTATGTGTGCAGAAATAAAGGTGCAGAGCAGGATCTGTCAAATGCTGTTCTTGAGTCTTTTATGTCATGGTCTAGCTAACTGTGCAAACACTGCTCTTGGAAGGGCACAGGGAAAAGCATATGAAGAAGGTATTACATTTTTTTCTGACATGTTGATCCACTACACCTCTGAATTATAAAAAGTTTCTTGCTAATACTCGTCCAACAGTGGGACTTTCCTAACCTCTATACAGGAGGAGTGATGTGTGCACACGGACATACACACTTTATACATAGTGTATTTTTGGGATGCTCCCAAGAATCCAAGCTCTGTTTTTTCTTCCTAGCAGTGTGACCTGAAGTGCTTTCCAATTATGAGTTTTCAATAATGCTTTTATATTACATATGTCATCCTTCTGCAGTAACTACACACCTGAAAATGTTACTGAGACTATAAAATGAAATATTAGAGCAATAGAACAAGGAGAAGGACATATTTTATTTCAATGAATCCTTTTAATTGGGTATTTGTCTAGATACATGATTTATCAGGAAACTGAAATTTTTCAAGAAGTTTAACTGTTATTTCCCATTTTATTATTTGGGCAGGGGAGTGAAATGAGATTGAGAAACTTTTACTGCTAAATCTTTTGCTTCTGCTTTCTGAAATACTTATTCAGTTCTCATCCTCCCTTTCAAAAATAGATCTGATGTTCTCCTTAACCATAGTTCTACTCCCTGCAGCTGAGACTGCAGGTCATATTTTCTTGTTTATCTTCACATGTGCCTCCCACGAAGACAGGAGTCCTTCTTTTATGCAAGCTTTTTCAGCTGAATCACTTAAAATTACTGGCTGGTTTCAAATAGTTCACAGAAAACAAAAACCTGTAAGACCTTTTTTTTTTTAAAAAAAAATATATATTTATATATATAAAAATAAAAGGTTCCCAGCTTCAGTGAGTTGATAGTGTGGTGTAAAGTGATGAGGAAATGGTTCTCAACACTAAATTAATACCACAAACCACATTCTTTTAGCTTTAGATTTTTGAAGAAACTGAGGCAGGCCACTGTGTTCCTGAAGTTATAGGAGAAGGCAGCTTTCGTGGGGGCCTTGAAGGAGCATTGATTCTGCCGGTATGTACTGACACCCAGCAAATGGGCCTCTGACTATGTGTCTGTAAATAAATGAATTACTTTGGGAATAACTGTGTTATTTTTTTACCCGGTTTCCACTCACAATGGAATCAACCCAAAACCATAACATTTTCCTAGCAAGGGGTAATTACCAGATGTAAACACTATGTAAAATAATAGTGAAGGTGCTAAGCCAAGCAGTAAAAAGTGAGGAAATTCTGAAGAGTGATGTTGCATTATGCAAATAATCGTAATTCTCTTCTTATGTGTACACATGAAGATACAATACATTATAATATTGGAGCTAGTGTTGTTGTGTTGTCGCAGAGATAGTAAAGATCATCAGCTGCACACTTGAATAGGTTTTGTTTTGTTTGGCTGTCTTTAATGAGAAGTGATAGTTATACCCCTTTTCATTCTAAAACATGACAGGCTGATGTTTGGATCAGATTTCCTAAAATACCTTCTCTGAGGCAGCACAATGCCAACATAAAGAATTTCACCAAAATAATGGAAACATTAGCAAAGATAAAAAGAAACCGAAAGAGAGTATGAACATTGTGTAATGTTCCCTGTTAAAGGACAGATAACATACTAGTTATGTTTACTGGAGATGCATTTTTGCATTGTATGCAAATATATAATGGCAGAACCCAAATATAAATTATTAGTTTTTTTTTTTTTTTTTTTTTAAAAAAAAGATTAAACTGGAAACAAGCAGATTGTTTCAGTGGAGATCTTAGCTGAGGCTACTTATTCACTAAGTTGCATCTACAAAATGCAACAACATACATCCATGGAAGATTCCTGATTTCTTCTTCACCTGTTCTTCTCTAAAGCTGGGCTCTTTAGTTTTATGGCTTACTTTGAAAACAGTCATGATTCTAGCTCTAAAATTCTTCCTGGACATCCAAAGTGGAAATCAGTGAAGCAAACTCCTTTAGGAAAAAGAGCTGAACAGCTGAAATGGAGAGCTGCCAAACAATACTGTATCAAAGAAATTATTTACCACTGTTACTAACTAATAGCTGGTCAGTTAATGCCATGCCACCCTTGATGTTAAATGTACTCCAAGTTTAATTCTAAATACCCTGCAGTCCATCACTGCTCATACTTGTGGAGATAAAAAAAAAAAAAAAAAGAGAAGATCTTGGGCTACATAGCATCAGCCATTATTTGCTGGATAGAAGAGTAAGATAGGTGGCATAGGTTGACTCAATTTATCCTAGCTAAGATCTTCCTTTCCCCTAGAGAAGATAAGGTATCCTTATAGCATATTCAAAACCTTCCTTGGCCTTGGTGTGAATAATCAGTGTCATTAACTGTGCATTTTTAGGCAGTATGTAGGTTTTGACTTTGAGCCTCTTCTCAATCATTCTTAATTCAATCTTGATTTAATTTTGCATAAGAATTACAAGAATGTTAAAATCTTGAATCATTCTTAATTCTGTTTTTTTTTCTTTTAAACTCCCATTCAAGTCCTTTTTTAAAAAATATGTTTCTTTATTAATCTTATTAATTCAAAGATAAAAGGATTTTTTCTATTAAGGTAATTAACAACAACAACAACAAAAACTTTCTCTACTTGATGAAACCTCCTCTTTGAACACCAATCTTATATTCCAGGATGGGTACTTGTTATACCAATTTTCAAACAAAAACCACAGGAGTCTTTCTCTACAGGAATTGCTGAGGAAGCTGATTGAATTGTGGAGTGCATCAGACTCCTTTGTTTGAAAGAGTTTTGCAGGTACCTTCAGTTATTTTAAAAACTGTAACATTTTGAGGCTGGTCTGAGGACTATCTTTAAAAGATACAGCTGAAATAATCGGAATTCAGTGTTTATAAAAGTTCCTTTGATTTTTATCAGGATATGAGTCATCCATTAGCAATAGAAGATACTAGACATGACTAACCTTTGGATATGCTGTATTGCCTCACTTGGACTTTCAGTTTTGCTGATGTTTTATTCTTCAGTCCTTGTGCATTCTGGTGCCTGGGATAGGGGCAGGCAGCAGCTACGGCTTCCATGGGGATTGACTTGTCTCAGAGGATTACTGTCTCCTGCTGTTTTATTTTCCTATTGGTTAGTTATTATTAAAGTTAACTAGGCAAGAATGGAAAACCAATCGGAAAACACAGCTAGACGTAGATTTTTCTTTGTCAGCTCAAATTCCTTGGTTAGAGACTCAGGCAGCAATTGTACGTCCCATACCTGCTGCTATTTTTCCTTTGCTTGCTAATGAATTCCTGCAAAGAGGCAGTGGCAAATTAATTGATTTCCTGCATGTGTCCCAGGGTCAGAAAAAAAACATAAAAAGAACTAGTGGGAGGTTTTGTTTGCTGTTCTGTTTATTGTTTTTTGTTTGTTTTTCCTGTGTTTGAGTTGTTAGAATTTTAATTGCTCCCATTAGGTAATTAAAACTTTAAATAGATATTCTGTATCTTTTTGCAAGTGAACAGAGGGCAGATTGGGGGAGGGGATTATGTTTTAATTATTGCAAAGTGTTCAAGGATGGACCAATAGATAGCTGATAATGAAATTTTAATTGCAACAGTACTTAAGATTATGATAAAATAATAATCACGAACATGAAAGATGTTTAGACTTTTTACATAATTGTATCTTTGCAAGAATTTACGTAGGATATAGTATTCTCTTGATACAGACGTGCTGTGTTGGTTGCATTTGTTTGCAGGCATGATCAAAATAAGAACAATACTGTCCTTTTTAATTTGTTCTTCTGTACCAATAGATTATGGCTTAGACTGTTGGTATCCTTATGGTATTCCTTAATGAGGAATTAGTGTCTGCTGCCCAGAGATGGACCAAAGAATCTTGACTTTGGGGATTTTTGACTGCCAGCTGTGTCACTGACCCATGTGCAATGTTCTTCCTTTTCAAATAAAAAAGAATTGCCACTAAGTATGGCCCCTGTTTTGCGCCTTAGTCCTTGCCCCTGTCAGTTCAGATGGTGCTTTTGATTTTTAGGGTGAGCCTTAGATCCCAAAGGGAATCTCATGGGAACCCAAGCATTCCTGTACTTAGTAATGACTTGCTTTTTTCTGTCTAGAGGCAGCTGTATTCCCTGTGTATCTTGTAAATGCTCTTCCTTCTACAGTCTTTCAGTCTCCAGGTAAAATTTTGAAGATTCATAGCAGTAATTGTTGCATTCTGTCCCGAAATGTCTATCTTGGACATCCCTATGGTATAAAAATACTTACTAAATATTTTAGTTTGCCAGATATTGTAACCTTAATTGTTCATCCAAGCTCTGACAGATTTGCTAATACTGACGGTATTTATATGGTGTGTTTTAGTTCCACAGCTTTGTATTTGCTTTACAGTCCAAAATGTATTTTTTCACTCCACTTTTCAAAGAAAGATAAAGAAGATGTAGGATAAATATGCTAATTGTACTGTAACAGAGAGAATGCACTAAGGGACAAGATAAGTATGTTGACTAGTCTTTGTGCAGTGTCTTTCAAAAACTTTTTTTTTTTTTAACTATTTACAAAACTAAAATGAATTATAACATAGCATTTGCAGTTGTCTGATACATTTAACATACATTATAGCAGCTTCTTTTTGTTCAATTCTGCAGTTTGCCTGTCCTATGTAAAAACTGAGATGTTAGCTATCTTGGCAAGGAAGATATAAAAGGGAAATGGACAAAGTGAGAGGAATAATAGTGATTGTAGCAAGTTACAGGAGCATCACATGAAAAGTAGCAAACATGAAAAGGAGGGAGAGAATAAAAGGGTATGCAGTTTGGCACCTGAGCAAATCAAGTGAATGACTTACTTCTCTGGAGTGAGCCATGCTCAGAAGAACCAAAATAGAATGAGTGGTGCAAGGATGAATGCTGTAACAGAGAGAGAGGAGGAAAATTCTCTCAGGTTCGGAAGGATGTTTGGACACATTTTTTTTTTTTTTTTTCTAACACATCTTACTGAGACTAGGCAGGAGCACAGAAAACAGATGAGATCATTTGTGCGAATTTGTTACTTTGTGGAATAGATTACTAATGTTAATATCTGCTATAGTGCTCCATTCTCAGTGCTGCAGTATTGGCTTTCTTGGGCTTTTGAATTCTGTGCCTTTTACAGGTTATTCTTGATACTCTGCAGTTGTGTTACAATCCCAAAGATATGCAAAATCCTCATTACCTGATCCCTTCACTGGGATCTCTTTTATTAAAGCAAAACTTTTTGAATCCCTTCTATGTTTTTTTCTTTTGCTATAAATCAGGATGTAATAGTAAATCCCCTGGTCTTTTTACAATAAAACAGAAGAGCATAGAATGAATTGCAACTTGTTAGTTTCGGTTCTTGGTAAAAGTTGTAGAGCGCTCAAGCTGTTCAGAATTATACCTTTCTATATTTGCTCCAGAAGTGGCTAGTCACAACACACAAGATTGAGAGACTTCTGGACATTATTATCCAGTAGTACTAAACCACAACAGAAAGAGTTTTTCTGTGTACTATTTGACTAGTCAAAAATTACAAATCTTATATCAACCATGTGTTCTTATTTAGTGATCCACCTGTACTCAGGCTTCTTATTTTCTTGTAAATAAAATATATTTGTTTCTTTCAATATAGTCTTTAATAGCAGTATTTTTTCTCAAAATAAGCCCTTGCAATTTTTAATAAACTGTTAAGATTTTCAGTAGGCTAGTAGAATCATTACCAAATCTGTTGATTTTTATTATTTTTTTTTTTTTTAGTTTTTTAATACTGAAGTGGATTTTGGTGCAGAAATAATTTTTTTACTGCCTGAGACAATTTTAAACGGACTACTGATTGCAGTGGAACAACAAAAAATTTCTGACCTTGTAAATTAGCTTTGAAATCTTTAATGTTAGTTTAATTCCCCCTTCTCTTCCTACTGTATTTTGGTTTTAGACAGTTCATGCTTGATAGCTTTTGCAAGCTCTCAGATTTTTCTGTGGAGAATTAAAACAGACTTCACCTCTTTTCCAGATTTTTAAGTTCTGTTCTAGGCTGCTGAAGTATTCTACTTGAAGCCACCCTTTGAAAATAATAGAATAATTTAATGCATGGAATTCTGGACAGTAAAACCAACCTATGTTGCGTTGAGAGGAAACTACAGGGAATTATGTAGCACTTATTGAATATGAACCTGTTTATATGGTCAAAAAACTTTATTTCAGAGTTTGAGCTTTTGCCCCAACTCACTGCCTAGCTGTATTGTTAAGCCAGCAAGCCTAGGCTGTATTCAGTCTTATTTTTCTGAGGAGCCTAAAAATTAAGTGAAGTCAAGAGTGCTTGAGGTCTGTTTTGCAGCCAGGTGTTCTGTATAGAAACTTGGACTGGGAAGCAGAAATGGATTGCTCAGATGCAGTAAGGATCACCTGAGGAAGAGTTGCTTCTTGAGTAGTCTCTCTGCTGTAACTTACAGCTAGTCCATGTCCATAAAGGTTATTGCTATGGATGCTTTCAATGAACTGTGAATAAAGGGCTACTGGAGCAGGCAGGTGTTCACTCAGTCAGGTACAAGGGATGGATGTCTGAACATGCTGTTTCTTACCACTGCTTTGCTGGCAGTTGGCATCTCTGGCTGAGATGCTATACATGGCTGCTTGGTAATGTGCATGTTACAGCAGCAGGTAAGGATGCTCACATGCTAAAACCCTGGATCAGTCCCAGGACTATGTGTTCTAGGCATATCCTATGTAATGTACATAGTTGGACCTGCATCAAATAGTCTGGTGTGTGCATGTATAGCTAAGCTGATGGGAGTCAATAAATTAGCTGTCTGTTGTCTTATTTCTATATTTTTTTCAGTATGTCTAAATAAACATAATCAAGGTGAACATCGCAAGATATAGGATTCTATAACTTGATCACTTTTTTTCCTCATAAATGTTCAGCATGTGGTTCAGGCTGCTGCTCAAGTCTTTACATGGAATTTCTTGTCTGGATCCCTAGCTAAGATTAAAGTTCACAGAGCTGATACCACAAAAGTTATGAGAGAGAACTAAGTCTGTAGTTTTTAAAATTGGAATCCTGACATGGTTCAGACAGAAGTATAGTTGATAATGATCTTCAACTTTTTTTTTCATTTTGCTATTGCCTATTTCTTACCTATTAAGTTTTCAGTAGAGAAAGAGAAGAATCATAATCACATAATCTCAGAGAAATGAAATGGTATAAACACCCAAATCATTTCTTCCCTTTCTAATCTCAAGATGCAGGCAAAGAGTCTCCCAGCAGAGCAGGGACTTTTATACTTACGCACATTAATAAACTGGAGTCTGAAGCACACAGGGCAAGTCTTGTATGCGTGAGCATAGTACAGAGCCCTCCTGGTACTGCATGAATAGATTTGTACTTTTTAGATGGGACTTGCTGAATCTGGGCAGTTTAGTGTAGAAGAGGCTCATGGAGGATGTTGCAGGGTAGGTGCAGCCCTTGTGCTGCAGAGAAGGATTGAGTTTCAGGGTAGGAGAACACTCTCCTAGCAAGGAGTAATGTGCTTTTAGGTGAGATCCATGCTCGAGCTCATGTCAATGTGCTCTTGCACTGAAAATACTCTGGCAGCTTGTTGTGATCTGGGAAGGCCCAAGCTGGGAAGATTTTGTTATACCCAGAGCGAGATTAAGACACAAACGAGGTCAAATGCTGCCAATCAAGGAAATTTATTGAGCACTTATACAAACAAAATATTCACATGTTGCGCTAAGAAAATAGCGACAGGAAAGGGAGGGAAAGATAGGAAAGAAATCTAGCAACCAGCTGGGATAGGATTGCAAGAGGTAGCCAGCACCATGGATCCAGCGGTGTCTTGTTGGTCTGTAGTCTTTGTGCACGTCTGTGGTGGGGGTCTCTGGATGGCCCTCTGTTATTCGATTGCCCTGTCTTTTATAGGGTATCCAGGAAGGTGTTTCATGGACAATGGCATTCCTGAAATTCCTGCCTCTGGCAGGTTGTGGTGGTCTCATCCTCTAAATGCAGCATAGCTGTTCCTTGGCCCTGGCTGGAAACTGTTGACAGCTTCTGAGTTTGATTTTTGCAGTGAGTTCAGCAGAAAGGCAAACAAGCTTTGAGAGAGTCAGCTTGGGGATATGGTCCCTCACACATCAGAGTGAATGTCTTTAAGGAGGAAAAAGTGGATGGTAACAGTTGGACACTCATCTGTAGATGGGTTTTTGACTGCAGTGTGACTTGTGTGCTAGGCACAAAGGTAGCAGGTTGAAAAGGTGTCTGGGAATGGGGAAAGAGGGGAATTATAGTCTGAGCTGCTTTCAGTGACATAGATAGGGCATAGGTGTGGGAGGGATGTTCAGGAGACTAAATTCAAGCCACCAGGTGGCTTGAGCCACTAGGTGGAGATTGGGGTCCATAAAAGCTTTCTCTAAAATCTTGCTGGTTTTCTGTTCAAAGTGCTAGGCAGATATTTGGTATCCCAGTGTGTGGATGAGATGGTAATATAAAGATGTATGTATGAGGAAATGGAGAAACTTTCCGAATGAGAGGGGTCTGTACAGGCTGCACCTTGATCAGAGCTAGGTTGATGACACTGAAGACTGAAATGGCTGGAGAGGAATACTTGAAAGAGAAATTGGAGGAAAGCTGGCACAGATGACAACGTGGTTTAAGTTCACATAAACAATGTTCAATGCACTTGGGGAGAAACAAACTGCACACAGTAAATAACAAAGGCAAATTAGACTACTTGTAATGCCTGTTAAGTCGTGCTATGTGATGGAGTGACTGCAAAAACTTTAAAATGCTTTTTACATCAGCACTAGAAATCTGAGAAGTAAATTGGGAGAATTAGAAAATTCGGCATCAAATGATCACAATATAGAAAGCATTTTAGAAAGAGAAAAATCAGTAGACGTTAACAGCTTACCAACTTTACAGGAATCAGTAGTTTGCATTGGTGAAAGGGGAAAACTTGTGACATGCATGTAAGAGAATGTCAAAAATTCTTTCAAGTAAGTCAAGTGGTGTACTAATGGTAGGAAAGTCCAAAAGATCTTCGAAAAACTGAGTAAGAAAATAGCAGATGATCTTCCATGTAGATAAATTAATGTAACTAGCTAATGTAGGGAAAAATCTAAGCCACATCCGAATGTTTCAAAAGTTTTAACATAGGGAGGAGATCTTGGAATGCTTACTGACATGACTGCAATACCTTTGCCTGCTGATATTCCTATGACCACAGTACTCAATAATGGAAGAATAAAAGGGAATGGGATGGATGGTGGAAGGTGGACAAGCATGAGGAATTTTTCCTCTCCTGAGGAAAAAAAGTATCTTCTGTTTGGAGACAGTGCTGTATATGTCCTTGCATCTCAAACGTAAATGTGTAGCTCAAATATTGCTTTTTACTATTTTAATTTTTTTGGATGTTCAGATAACATGCAGATCCAGTATTAAGCAGCAGAAGTCCAAACCTTCACAGAATCACAGAGCAGTTGAGGTTGGAAGGGACCTCCAGAGATCATCTGGTCCAACCCCCCTGCTCCAGCAGAGACACCTGGAGCACGGGGCACAAGGTGAGATCCAGTTGGGTTTGGAAGATCTCCAGAGAAGGAGACTCCACAGCCTCTCTGGGCACGCTGTTCCAGGGCTCTGTCAGCCTCACAGTAAAGAAGTTCTTCCTCACATGGAGGTGGAACTTCCTGTGTTTCAACTTGTACCCATTACCCCTTGTCCTGTCACTGGCCGCTACCAAGAAGAGTTTGACCCCGTCCTCCCTACATTCTCCCTTCAGGTGGTTATACATATTGATGAGATGTGCTCTCAGTCCTTGCAGTACTGCTGTTTCAAATCTTGGCTAGCGAGAATGTAGGGCATGGTCTTTTTATCTAAACTAAAAAGCATGTGGGCAGAATGATATTTTCTGTTTTATGTTTTAGAAACATCAGTACAAAACGTAGACTCCTTCCAAAACTTGTGTTATTGTAGCATAAAATGAAATACCACATTTTATCTGAACCATAATGACTAGCCAAATGTTCATAGTCCACTTCAAATGTAAGGTGAAAAGCATTAATTTAAACCTGAATAGAGGATTATTTGTGCATTTCCTTGGGTAAAGAACTTGCATATTTTCACTTATTGTAGTTGACTTAATGAGTGGCTACCCAATTGCACTATGAGCCCTCACTACCAGGCTTTTTTGGATTAATAAACTTTATGATATTTCCTTAATATTAATTGTAAATTAACAATTACAGAACAAAAGGAAATGTGCTGTCTAGCATGTTCTTTCATAGTTCAAGCTTCATTAATTCAACATCATGTTTTTTTCGACTACTTTTTCACAATATAGTCTACCTTCAAAGAATAATAGATGGGAGAATATTCTCATAGTTGATAAACAGTCTGATAAAAGTTTTGTCACACCATCCTAAACAACTGTTCATATCCTCTGCGTTATGAGAAATATTCAAGAGTTACCAATCTGTTTTTCGACTTAGCTGTTGCACAATATCACTTTTTTCTTGCATTTCCTTGTTATTAATATTGCTGTGTTTGTGAAGGTTTAATGATACATTATGACAAAGTTTGAAGGGGAAAGATGATATCTACTATTAGACCAGTTAATATAGTAACAAAATAAAAAGCTTTCACAAGCAACATCTCTTCATGCTGTAGGAAGACATATTAATGTTTACAATACTTTTTTCAATAAATCTTGGTACCTATAAATGTGTGAATATACAGTAGAGGACTCGGAAGTGAGGGGGAGGAACATAGATTATAGAACCAAAAAACTTGCCTCCTCCCTATTCTTCCCAAACTGCTTTCTCCCTTATTTGAGTGTTATTTTGATTGAGGGGAAAGTGTGTGTGTGTGTGCATGCGCGCACATATAAATCTAAACTCTTGTTGAATAAATCAGTAAAGTGTATATGTGTTGGAGGGGAGGAGCACAAGGAATAGATGTTCTGTGTTACAATACAGTAGCTATCTTCGATTTAAATTTGTGATGAAGTTAAAGGAGTTCCCACTAAACTTCACTGGTAGTGAGAAAACAAGGGAATTACAGATCTTCACAAAATACATGGTGGTGCCCAGTATAAGGAGAAATTTGTTCATGTGGAAGGAAGTGGCAAAGAACATACATGTCTTTTAGACCTTGTTTTAAAACTTGGCTTGGGGGTCAGAGGGTAGGGGGAAGGAAATCCTAATCAATCTTGGATATTCTCTATAAGGACCTGCATTTTGTTCTTAA